>NC_089912.1:77233633-77468633 GCF_040182565.1 Anser cygnoides
GAAGCGAGCGGATGGATCTGCTGAATGAAAAGTCAGCCATGGGTAGGACATGCCTCTTTGCTTTGCTCATGAAAAACGTTTGGAGAAAGTCTGGCCTTGCCTCAATTTAGGTAAACACTTGGTAGAGGTAGATACTCCAGAGGAGACATATAAGCTAGTAGAATGTGTTAAACGAGAAAGGGAAGGGGCCAGAACTCTAGTCCAGAACTCGGGGCCCAATAACTTTGGGTTTGCAGAAGTCCCTGTCATGATATGAGCTTTGCTGTTCCAACAATGCTGTGCTTAGGGGTTGGGGCTCCATTAACTCCTTTCTCAGAAGCATCTGGAGAAGCATAGATGGTTCAGAAACAGAGCAACCAGTCATCTGATGACTGCGCATCAGAAAGTGGAGGATGACCAGAGAATAAGGACGTGTCAGGCCTAATGAAAATCATACTGGCTAAACACAGTTAGCAACAGCTGATTTAAAAAACAACAACTACAACAACAAAATGCTATTTCATCCTCTTCTGGCTCCCATGGGGTCAATGAGAATGAACCTCTTTTTTTGGTTTTGTCCTGGAACAGAGGAGCATCAGGCTTTGGGCCACTGAGAGGCTGCATGGGAAAAGCTCTCTGTAGACAGTACGTTGTGGGAGAAAAAAATATTTTAAATTAATTACTTTTTAAAAATAAGACTAAAATCAAAGAGATAGTTGGAGACAACTGCTTTGGCACCTGGGCTGAGACAGGATAAAGCTGTGAGTGCTGTGGACTCCATAGCCTCCTCTGCACAGCATTATCCTCAGTCTCTAGCTTTGGTGGGAGAAATGCTAGGTGACTCCTAACACACAAAAATTCATTTCCACAGCCTCTCTTTGTTGGACTACCTCATTACTCAGTTCTTCAAGGCAATTGCTAAATCTGGGAATTTCTCAATCAGTTGTTGGAGCCACAGCTGTTGCTATAGGGAGGTGATGGCTCCCGGCTCAACAGCCCTCACTGCAAACCCTACCCTTTTCTCGGCCATTGGCTGCATGGAGAATTTAGCCAGGGTAAGGGCTGAGTAATGACTTCATCGTTTGGACCCGCGTGCGGTATTCATCAGGCTGTGACAGGGCGGGATTGCAAGTGTTCTGACCATCTTCCAAGAGGCTTTCCGTGTAACATAATCTGGTAATGAATTTCACATAGAGGTGCAAAGGATGCAGATAAGCAACTCATTGCCTACCACTACTGTCTACATTCATTAGAGAGACAGATTGTTCAGCATCTACATAATCATGTGGAAAAGGTAAAAGACAAACAGGCAGGAAAGAGATTAAGGTAAGCAAAATTATTTTATATTTTTCTTATTTAAAAGAGAGGCAAAATAACACTGTTGATCAATGGCCTAATTTTTTCATTTCTTATGAATTATTATTGTTATTATTATTTTTATTATTGTTATTGTTATTATTATTATTATATTTTTATTCATTTAACTATTTTTTTAATGGAGAAATTGCTTGGAAATATGGTGTATGGAAAATCAGGACATTTTCAAGCTGTGCACCTCGCAGAGTGAGTAAACCGGGGTGTGATTCTCATTCTCGTTGCATGCTGCCAGCAGAACTAACATTTCAAGTCGATGGCCCCCTGGAAGAGGGATGTCTGTCCCACTGTCTCCAGGACATGCAGTGCCAAGCTTCTGGGTTGTATCCTGGCCTCCAGGTGAGAACTGAGATCAGGTTTCACATATACTAGCCTGTCTCACAGGAGTGTTTTTCATTGAAAACCATTCATTTTGGGGAGTAGTGTTTATTTTGCAGGTGAAAAATGTGGAGGCTTTTTTTTTTTTTTTCTTTTCGACAGATGGGAGGATCATAGGAGGTCAGGGTGAGGATTTGTGATGAGACTCAAAATGACTGACACGTGAATGTCACACATTCAAATTAAAAAGCTTTCAAAGGAATCAGTGAAAAAAACACTCTCATAGATTTTTCACAATCTGGTCAACAAGGGTGACCTGATCTGGTGTTTTCAGCCACTATCTGCCATGGGATTAATGGGTGATTGAACCATCATCATCCTGCCAAGACTAGTGAAGTACCGTTGTCAGGAGCTAGCGGCCATCTGTTCAGTAGAGATGTAGTATAAAAGCATAAAGAAATTAAAACAGGGGGGAGAGAAGAATAAAAACACATCTCTTGGTTGTTTCATATTTTGAATTTAAAGCATCCAAATAGTTATGATTTTCATAACATTTTTCCTAGAATATTTAGAAAGACAGTGGAATGAATAACCCTAATGAGAGTTTCAGCAACGGCACTTTGTTTATTCAGTAATATAATCTAAATAAACACTTTAGACAAAATATAGTTGTGCTTTTTCAACATTTCCTTTTTTTAAAAATAAAAAAAGATATGGAATTATCTGCAATTTTGACTCAAAAAATTAGTTTCTTCTCGTGGTCCTCCTGATACACAATACTTTTCAGCACTCAGAAGAGCTGCTGAAAATTTTCCGAAGGAGTAAATGTATTGTGAGGCAGCTTTACCAGTCCCAACCCAAATCTGTCAAGATACTTACTAAAATTTCAAGTGTACAGTATAAAATATGGCTTCTAAGGGTGGCAATTACAATGACACATGGATATACTGTCTGAGGTGAAATTTGTTTTGGTTCATACTTCCCCAGGTCCATTTTCTTTGGACAACAAGGTAAGGGTTCAACTCACCTGAACTCGCAGGATCAAAACAGAGGCCACGCTGCCCTCAAACAAGTATTATTTACATCAGAAGAACAGTACTCTGGCATGTCAGCAGTTGTAACTGACAATTACAAAGGCACTGCCAATGCTGGGTAACAAATCAGTTATTAGTAGAGGAGTCAGACGGCACTAATCTCTTCACCAGCTAGTCAGCACTTTCAAACAGCCCGTGGATATGGCAGATGCTGTTTACTTAGAACAGACTTCACAACTACTCTTTTAGCGAATGCTAGGAACAGTCAGTGGTCAAAATGTCATGTTGGTCCCTCTGAAGAGAAGTGTTCAAGCATCCCCCGCTCCACAGTGTGCTTTTCTCTCTTTGTTTTGTGACTGTGAAGTTGCATCCTTTTGGGCATCAGGTGGATTCCTTCTTCTTCTCTGTTCACTCGGAAAACTTATTTGAAATAAAAAAAGCTAATCCCCAAATACCGGTCTCCTTGGCTTCTTGGGTGGAGAAAATATTGCAATAAAGTGGTTGGGATAGTGCAGTTTCCCCAGGTCTACACAGAGCAGTGAGCCCACACCCAGAGCACCCTCTGCAGAGCTGCCAGTGCTTTTAGATGTCACTGTCACTGCTGGCAACAGGGACGGGGCAGGGAGAAGCCACTGCATGGAGGGGTATACTGAGCAACACCTAGTCAGCTATTTGCAGATCCACACCTTGTTGGCATACAGAAATAAGCTTGGGGTGCTAGTCCTGGGGTTTTTCATCACAAAAGTGCCAGGAGCTCTGGGCAGCAGGAGGGTGTGAGCAAGTGCTCCTGTCCTTGCTCAGGAAAGTGGAGCAAGACCAGCAAGCTACAACGGCCCATGTAACATCAGCGCTGCTGCCCAGGGCTGCCTCCTGGGGTAGGGCTCACCCTTGCCTTGTGCCAGGGTGTAAACCACCAGCACAGCCCCAGCGTCAGCAGGGCAGCTCACTGCTCGCAGCACTGTCTGTCACACTGGCCCTGATGTCTCTTCTCAGTGTGCTGACTTCTTTACAGAGAGGGATGATGTTATTTCTCCTTGTCTTTTTTGCCAATGCTGCCTGGACTAGCAAGGTGGGGCTTTTTTACTCGTGTGTCTTGTCCTAAAATCAGCCTTGCTCTAGCCTGCTGGGAGAAGGAGCACAGGGGCATGCACACACACACATGCATACGCACACACATGCACACGCACACATAGATACGTATGCATGTATATACACACACAGAGGCACCTTGCTGCATGAGAGCTGAGCACAGGTCTGCTGGGAGTAATGTGACACTCCTGAGCGTGGGGGCTGAAGATGACAAGAAAGCATCCTGCTTGGGGAAATAACAAAACAAGGAAATTCAGCAAAACTGTTCCTTTATGTAAATGCAAGTTGACAAGTGAGCAGCCAAGGAAAGGTCTTCCTCCATCTCCTTGCACTCCCCATACAGGGGCAAAACTGTGCTAGGTGCTCCAACTGAGAAACCCCCGCACGATTTCCTTGCATTGAGCTGGGCTGCGGCACGAATGGCGGGGGCCTTGCACTGCCCATTCTCTGTCCCACACACCTGAGAAGCAAAATGATTCCTTCTAACTCCTGATTACTTCTGGCATTAAATTTGTTGCTTGGGTTTTAAGTCTCACTTGTATATGTTGTTCCACTACTGAGACCATCAACCACTCTGCCAGAGGCAGCGCTGGAGCAATACAGGGGTCACTGATGGGGACAAGTGTGTCACCAAAAATATCTTAAGAAAACCTGAAAACTTTCTGGCAACATTCACCAGGGCTCAAGCTGCTTCAAATACTTCCCCTTGATTTGAATTCACTATTTCTTTATCTGTAGCATAGCTAAATCTATTTCCTTGATTCCCCTCAGTTTCAAATCCATTTTTTCACCCTTCAACGCCTTTTCTTGTGCTGGGAGATTTAAATCAGCCATCTGGGAGAGCTCAGAGCCATGACGGGTGAAGTACAAAACAGCGTCAGGATCATCACAAAGGAACTACCTGTCCGAGAGTTCTGCAAAGCCTGTGTCAGTCCTGTGAGGCACCTCTTGCTCTGGCTCTGACACTGCAGACCCCCTCCAGGACTGCTTTGAGGTGACACGTCCTACTGTGATCTGTCCATAGAGGATGCGAGAGGAGAAGGATGCCCAGCACAGCCAGCTTGGCTTGAAGCTAACTGAACTTGTTAAGGGACACGTGTGCCTGTCCCCAGAGCAGCTCCAATCAGCATTACTCTGTTTCAGGGCACTTTCAGTTGAATCAGGGCAGCTTTGGATTACAGATAACAATAAAGCCTTGACAGCTAAGACCTTCAGCTGTGTCAAAAGCATGTACATTTAATTAAAAGTAATAGCTGCAAGCTTACTTGTGAGAACATATAATATTCAACTACTCAACAATATATTATGTTCCAAACATTGCCTGGGCATTTATTTTCATATTAACACAGGAGCCCTCTTATACCTTAAACTCAGAATGAAATTTATTGGAATGCATGTTTAAGATCTGTATTATTTGTTTTTGTTGTTGTTTGTTTTATTTTTTTTAAACAATATAAGCTCTTGTGCATAAAATGTATTATGAATTTTCCCATTTGGAACCAGAAAAAAACAAGCCAGAGGTATAAGGTAATACAAGGTTTGATTTGGATTCTGATAGCTGAAGTAAAGTTGTATGAGCAACTGTAGGAAATAATGTATGCACCATTTATAAAACATATCATATGATCACAGTAATTTTTAACACTTTATAGCAATAGCAGTAAAAAAAAAAAAAAGGTAAAATTTAAGATTTTACATGTACTCCTTTCTGATATTCCCCTGAGTCAAATATTTGCAATTTCACTCAAATATAGAGAAGCTACTTGTTTGCTTGTTTTTTGAAAATAAGATCAATTAAGGGTAAACAGGACAGCACCAAGTAAGTTTGTCTTCTATTTTACCCCCTTCAAGTTATCAACACAAAGCGTGAAAACCCTTTGTGATGAACCATGTATGTCAGTGCAAGACTTCCATAATGCCATCAAGATGCTCCCACCAGTAATGCAATGCATCATGCCTGTGGTCTGCATGGAAGGAAACGTACCTCTCCACGCCTGTTACCCTGTCCTGGGTGCCACTTCTCCATGCCTGTTCCCTGCCTCTCTGCGCCATCTGCAACGCAGTGGGCTGCTGCTGCCTGCCTTGGCTGCGGGTGGTCATGATGCCATACACACAAGGTATTCTCCCTCCGCTCCCTTTAATTGTCAAAAAAATAAATGGTTTATCTCTTTGTGAAGGAAGGCTAGACAGACATAAATTGTTGTAGTGACCTTTTGCCCCATGATATTAGTGAATTATGCTGGTGCAGAGGTGGATTTAGGGATTTAGTAAATGGCAAACCCCTCTGGCCTTGATTACACTAATGCCTCCTTTAATCCCATCAGAGCTATGCAAATGAAATGTACTTCCTGTGTTCAGAAGACTGCTCCATCAGTTTTAAGCTGCAACCAGGCATACAATGTTGAAAAACTGTAACAGAAAGGCGTTCAGGCCACCTGTTGGGCAGATCTCCATGGGGTGATGGAGCGCCGTGCTGGGGGTGCTCGCGTGGCCAGCCACAGCAAGGCAGGGAGGCGGCACATGGCTGCTTCATCTCCCCTGCTCCCTGCACCCACAGAAAGGGCTTCTCTGGGGGCGCTGTCAGAGTCGAAGCTTGCCCTTAGATTCCTTTGATTTAATCCCACATAAATATTCAGGATCAACCTACAAGCCAATGGTGTTATATATGTATGTGTATATGTGTGTATATATATATATATATGTATAAATATATATATAAAGTGTGTATGTATGTATATATGTGTGTGTATATATATTTTATGTACATACATGTATATATTGGCATATATATATATGCATGTACAGCTCTGAAGAGCTAAGGATATTTGTAGATACCAAGGAGGCTTTGCTGTTCTTCTGCATATAGGAATTTGGAAGCTAAAAGCATCATCCTAAATGTGTAATTCCCACCCCTTATCTCACACTCCCCCCTTCCCCCAACCCCCCCCCCCAAAAAAAAGTATTAATTTAAGACTATCTAAAAAGTTATCTTGAGGTGCTGGGCTGTTGGAAATGTTTCAGTGGATGCCCAGAAGCTGGTATGTCCATCACCTTTTTCTGAGTACCGCCACAGGACGCGTTAGCCCAGGCTCAGCCGTGCTGGCACTGGCCCAACTGGGCATGCTAGCATGTGCTTATGTCCCAGCAGGTACCTAATCCTGCTTGATCCTCAGGATCACTGCTACTGAGGGCTTCTTCTGCTTCTGCCAGCACCAAAGAGGGCTTCTGTCATCCCTGTGCCCCAGAGTGCAGCACTGCTTGCACATTTTCCCTGTGCTGAATGAGAGTGATGGACACTGCCATGTGTTGGAGATCCTCCAGGTGTCCAGCTTAGCTGTGCATATTTTTTTACACAGGCTTGTGTCTTCTTTCTTACAGTGAGAGCTGGTGCATGCTCAGTTGTGCCTATCTCCAGTGAGGGCTGTGAAGATGTGAGCACCCCTTCTATCAGGGCTGGAGGATGGAGCACCACATTGCTGCTTCACAGCCACATGGACACAGGCATGCTGTATGGGCCACTAAATTAAATCTGCACTTCATGGTTTTTTTTTTTTTGTTTGTTTGTTTTTTTTAAAGTAAAATTCCCATGGACGAAACCTTAGGGGCTACCAAGGAATAGAAAAGCTGCAGCAGATGTGCGAGCAGCCGTCCTGTCCACAGGGGTTTGGGGCATGCCTTGGCCAAGGAGTCATGCTGGCTTTCAAGACCTGCATTGGACACCCAGGAGTGTTTGCAGGATCCGAGCACAATCCAACCTGTAGGCCAGGCACTTTTGTGCTACAGGCACCATTTGTACTTTCAATATGCATTGAACAACAACAAAAAAAACAGAGTTAAACAAATGGGATATAACTTGCAATTTATTCCATTTTTATCTACTCTGCATGCCTGTGGTTTTCTTGAATGTGTTTGCTATTCTAAATCAGTTACTGAAGAAATCAGATCCTACAAATAATTACTGACCTGTTGATTGTGAACAGCTAGTTCCAAGCACTTGACATTCAAAGTGTATTGGTAGCGTTTAACTAGGCACACAGTAGTACACGGAAGTATTTCTGCTGTTTTGCTGTATAATTCCTGAAATAAGCTTTTGGCTGCAGACAGAAACATCTATTAACTTTCGTAAAAGTTCTTTCTGGATTAATTCAAATTTGTTTCTCTTTGATAATATGCTTGCAATGTCTATTTATGAGAACATTGCTAGGAATTGATTTCAACAAAGGCCTGAATGTGGATGACACTAATTAGGATTCGCTGAGACCAATTTTCACCTTTTCATGTATTACTCCAATTCTACGATCAGGCTTAGCTTTGAGAAGGACAGCAAAGTAAAACTGGGAAATGACTCACCACTGAGCCTGACGCTTATTGTGAGCAAAGAAACTTAGTGCATCAAATAAAATGAATTAGTGCAAATTAGAATAGAAGTACCAATATTGACTACCTTTGAGCAAATGATATCAAATAGCCAAAAAAACAACACATAAAGAGCTTTGCTACACTTCACAGCAGATGTATAACAGCTGGATAAGGTAATTTTTTTCAATGGATTACATTTGGGATTAATTCAGTGGAAGCTCAGGAAGAAGTGACAAAACTGGGATTAGAGCTCTGATGGTTTGAGCATATTAAGCGAGGATAACCAACACAGCTCTGAAGAAAGGGTTGGCAGTCCATGACATGTAAGTGCCAGGCAATGGCGCTGAAATGGGAAACATCAGGAAGCGTACCTTACTTCCCTCAGCTATACCTCATCTTCAAAAAGTGTTGCCATCACTGGAAAACCATACCAAGCAGAGAGGCAGCTGTTGCAGGAGAGCTGTGGGGCAGATTAAAGCCACCAGGGTCCTTCCTCCCTTGCTTCAGGGTCTCACTTGACACACCAGAAAGAAGTGTGATGCTATGGTGAAACCCAGCCATAAATGAATCAGCGATGTCTGGAGCAGATTGTGCCTGGCCCATGAGAGCCTGGAGGTGTCACCTGGATAATAAGTTTGATTTGACCGCATGGGTGAGTTGGACAGCAGAAAAGGGCCTGGGGGTCCCGGTGGACTTGAGTCAGCAGTGTGCCATTGCCACAAAGAAGCATTCTGGGCTGCTTTAGGCAGAGTGTTGCCAGCAGGTCCAAGGGAGGTGATCCTTCCCCTCTACTCAGCACTGGTGAGGCCACACCTGGAATGCTGTGTCCAGTGGCTCCCAGTACAAGACACACCTGGACATAATGTAAAGAGTCCAACAAAGGGCCATGAAAATAATGAAAGGACTAGGAGTACAGGCTGGGAGAGCTGGGACTGTTCAGCCTGGAGAAGAGAAGGCCCAGTGGGGACCCCATCGATGTCTATAAACACCTGAAGAGAGGTGCAAAGAGGACAGAGCCATTTTTTTTGTAGTGGTGCCTAGTGCCAGGACAAGAGGCAATGGGCACAAACTGGAATGCAGGAGGTTCCCTCTGAACATCAGGAAACACATCTTTACCATGTGGGTGACACAGCACTGGCACAGGTTGCCCAGAGAGGTTGTGGAGTCTCTACCTTGGAGATCTTCAAAAGCTGCATGGAGAAGGTCCTGGGCAACCTGCTCTGGGTGTCCCTGCTTGAGGAGGGGTTGGGCCAGATGGTCCCAGAGGTCCCTTCAAACCTCAACCATTTTGTGATTCTGTGATTCTGTGATCTGTAGTCCGGACTAACTTTGTGGTTTTCAGTGAAGGAGATTTTTCTATGCAACTGCAAATACAGTGTCCTGTTTTGCCTATCATCTTCATGAGAGACGCAGTTGTATTTCCCATCAAAATAGGTATTCCTATCCCCACCACACTGTGCTGTGCATTTGTTAAGTGCTTCACAGCCTCCATCACCCCTTTATGCTGGCATCAGGGCAGTGCTGAGCAGATGTGGACAGATGTACTGGGATATCTCCCTCCTGGTCCTCCTCTCTTCCCACAGTAACCAGCTTCTCTTTCCCATTTTGTGGGCAAAGCAGTGTTGAGGGTGTTCCTCCAGAGCCCTTTTCATTCATGAGCAATGTTTCTCCTTTTTGCTTGGAAAGCTGGAGAGAGGAGAGCATCATCATGGGAGGCAGTGTCTGGGGTGTGCATGCAGGATGAATCACCCTCCACATCCCACTGGACCACCAGTCAGGCAGCAAAAACATTGCACAGGCAAAAGCACATACTGCTTGAGGCTGCCCCGAACCTGCCCTCCTGCCTGTACCCCAGAGAGCATGGGGTAGCTGATGCAGGAATGAGCAGACGATGCAAAGAAGCCTCCTGAGCTGTTCACATTTTGCATGGAGATGGTACCAGAAACCCAGAACAGCCCCTGTGCCCCACACTTCAGCAGTTTGCTTGTCACCCCAGGAGGTAGTAGCTGCACGGGAAGGCTGCAAAACTGCTGCACTCATTCATTTTATCCTTCCTGCTTAGTCTTGTCCTTGTTGCCACATCACTGCAGATTTTGTCTTTTTATAACTTCCAGCCTCCTCTGATAGGTCAATCTCAAAATCTACTCATCAGATAAGGGTTCTCTCCACCTGTCTTTTGCTAGGTTAGCCACCAAGAGAGCAGACTTAAAAAGCTATTTTTTTTTTTTTTTTTTTGGTCTAGATGTGTTCATTTGTTAATTGTTTTTTATACCTCAGTGATTCAGAGGCAGACTTGCAGGTGCTGGTCTTCCCTCTCGTCCTGCAGATGAACAAGGCAGGGAGTGCAACAAAGCATCAGAAAAATGAGACACATACAAACTATTAAAGTGAAACCAAGTTTGTAAGCTGTATATATACCACCTGGTAGCCAAATTTTCAGAAAATGAAAACTAAAGCCCTAACACCTGATAAATATCGTTAAGTATTTTTAGATGGGAAAGTAATTTCTCCTTTATACTAGTTATTAGGTGGACTTCTTAGCAAAAAAGCTACCTAATTTCACTGTGCTTCCTCTCTTTTCCAGTAAGACCACAGCTGAAGTGACAGATGACTCAACACCAGTGAGGAAGGTGACATCTGGCCCACAGGTCTCTCAGTGTGAAGAAATGGGGAAGATCTGTGAACACAGATGTTTCTAAAGCTGCTGTGAGTGGTTGGGAAATTCACCAGTTAACTCCTGTAAGAATTTCCTCAGAACATACACATAACCTATAAGTTTAAATTTGATATAGATTTTGATTCTTCAAGCTTTTATACTCACCTACTTTTAATTTACATTTTAAATGCCTTTTCCCCTGTTAATTCCACACAAATCAAAACTTTTTGCCTTGGAAAGCAAATTCTTTTATGTGTCTCACTAGGCATCCATTGGTGGTCTCAAGCACCTTTGAAAGTCCTGTGGGAGCCCAAATGATTTTTGAATAGCACTTTGTCTCTTAGTTTAGTGCCACAAGTTCCCTCAAGAGCCCATCTAGAGTAGCTGCCTGACTCAGTTGCCACAGCTGCTCAGGTATGTTAGTTTTTTTCAGTTCAGTGCACAATGCTGAATCTTTCTCCCTGTCATCCAGGGCTGCTGAAGCATGTCTCCTTGTCTGCCCAACAGAGAGAAACAGTTTTTTCTTCTAAGTAAGGGCACATTCTCATTGTGGCTTGTACCCAGGCTAGAACTGAGGGTTTCACTAAATGAGAGTGTCTCATTTTAAAAATTCTTATCATTCCTGAGCTGGCATCTTGCCTTTCCTTGGATCAGTGTTGGAGAACCAGCACAGAGTGACAAGGTGGTGCTGGACTTACACATCAATGGCACCTAAACCACTGAAGCACATTGTTTGACCGCATCCTGTGGTCCTTTTGCAAATTTTATCAATTCCTTGGCCCCTGTCTGTTTCAGACAGATGGGCCAGCCATTCTGCAAAAATCTGTATACAGTCTGTAGAGCCTCTGACCATGATGGAACAGCAATGGCTATAGATGGAACCCAATGGCTATAGTAGTAAGTCATACTTCTTAGCACGTGACCTAACAGTACAAAGTACTGCTGCATTAGACCATCAACAATCTTAACAGTAAATCCTCTGCATAAACCTGACAGAGGAAAAACTTGCAAAAATGTGCCACAGAAATGGCACGTATGTGCCTGTGTGTGAAGAGTGAGAAGGTGGATGTCACATGGTCTATTAAAAAATAACATCTTTATTGTTGCAAATAAGCCACAGCTTTTTATAACATCACTTGTTGCATAGCTGTTAACAAAAGGATGGAGGCCATTGGTAATAAGAAATGATGAAGCTGGTGGATTCAGCTGTGCTATATAATGATCTATTTTTAGAGTATTTTTTAATATTTTTTTCTTTAAACAAGTTAACAGGAATCTATATTTACTTGGCATCTGCCTCCACAAAAGTCCTCTTGCAAGCTCTCCCTCTCTCACAGTGTCCAGCTTTGTTTGTGTTGTTCCATTCCCTGATTTCTTCGGCACTTATGAGCTGGTGTGCAGATATTGTTAAACTACATATAAAAAAGTATCCAGTATAATATCATACAGCTTAAAATATGGAGCACAGACAAAATTAGATGTTTTTACCTGAAAAAAAAATGCTTTCAAGCACATTTCACAAATTAAGGATAGGGATTCTCAGTCCCAACCCAACCTATACTGCAGGGCTTTGACTTTTTGCATGATGCCTATGGTAACTCTAGAGTGGAGCCACCTGACTTCTTACCCGAAGTCAGGCTTTGCTCATGCCTTTCCACATACATAAAACAGCTAGAGTTGTGACATGTTCTGCCCTATGCGGAACCTGCAAAGACTAGAGAAATCCCATGCTGGGATTCCCTTTGTTATTTACAAGCATCTGTCTGGGAACTGCTGCCTTGTCCAGTAATTGTTGACTTTGGGCACAACTGCCTCCCTTCAAGATGTGGTCTGTGATAGTGGCACAGTGCTTCTCAGTTCTCCTCAGGTTCTGGGAATCTGAAGAAACTGGCATGGAAATGAGGCTTGGCACACAGTGAGGGTTAAATGCTGCAGGTCATGCTAGTAAATCAATTAGCAAGGAGGAGGTTGAGCTGGACTGTTGCCATGTTCAGATGACCATTTGGTGGGTTAGCAACCTTTCAGGCCATAGCCTGTTGGTTCATTGAAGAACCACCCCCCAGCACTTCAGCACAACAACTAACACTTTCGTAGCACTCTCCCAGCCCAGAATTTACTCTACCAGAGGTGGAAACATATAATGGTTTAGGTTGGAAGGGATCTTAAAGATCATCTTATTCCAACCTAAAATGGAATACTTACTTTATGACCTTAAAGATCATCTAATGCCACCCACTAGATCAGGTTGCGCAAGGCCCCATGCAGCCTGGCTGTAAACACCTCCAGGGACAGGGTGTCCATAGCTTCTCTGGGCAACCTCTGCCAGTGCCTCACCACCCTCTGAGTGAAGAATTTCTTCCTTATGTGTAATCTAAATGTACCATCTTTTAATTTAAAGCTTTTAAAAGTTTTACTTCTTATCCTATCACTATGCTCCCTGGTAAACTGTCCCTTCTCAGCTTTCTTACAGGCCCCCTTTGGGTGCTGGGAGCCTGCTTTAAGGCCTCCCCAGAGCCTTCTCTTCTCCGGGCTGAACAACCCTAACTGTCCCAGACCTGGACGCAGCACTCCAAGTGAGGCCTCACAAGGTCAGAGCAGAGGGGGACAATCACCTCCCTCAGCTTGATGGCCGCTCCTCTGTTGGTGCAGCCCAGGATGTAGTTCACCTTTTGGGCTGCAAACATGCACTGCTGGCTCATGTTGAGCTTTTTATCCACCAGAACCCCCAAATCTTCTCTGCAGGGCTGCTCTCAGTGAATTCTTCTCCCAGTCTGTACTCATTTTGGGGATTGCCCTGATCTAGGTGCAGCACCTTGCAGTTGGCCCTGTGGAACCTCCTGAGGTTCGCACAGGCCCACCTCTCAGGCCTGTCCAGGTCCCTCTGGATTGTATGCCCTTCCTCCATCATGTCAACCATACCACCATGCTTGGTGTCATTGGCAAAGGGAATTGATATTGCCAAAGTTAGGAGTAGATGAACCCAGAAGTCGTCAGGAGCCATCTACCAGCAGAGCAGCATCTTGCCTATGGAGTGATGGATTTCTTGGGTGTTAAAGCACATTTCTACAGAGTGTGCTCTTGTAGTCTACACCCATAGAAGAAAATGTGAAAAATGTGTTGATGTCTGAGCGGACAGGACAGGATAAATGTAGCGATACACAATAGCTTCTCTGAATATACTAACTGACACTGCCAGCAGGTACACAATGGGTTTATGAACCACTGAAAATTGCAGAAAAACTTCAATCACAAGAGAAATCTGGGGGTCATCTTGACTAACCTTTTGCTCCGAGCATGATGTTCGAAGTTAGTATCTGCAGACATGAATAATATCTCCCATTTATATGACAACATTTAATTTCTTAGGAGTCTGGAGTGTTTTATAATGCATCGCCACAAATGATTACATCCACTACCAGAAATCTCATAGGTGATTTTGAGGTGGAATGTAACAATTCCCTGCAGCATGTAGAGAAACTTCCTAAAAGCTTAACAGGTGCTAAAAAAGCACTTCATTTCTCCTCATCATAAACCTTTCATCCTCTCTCCATTGAGTGCCTCCTTATTGGTAATTACATCTAACTTGCATCACAAGCCCCTTGTTTTCCCTGAAAACAGGAGGTGGTTAGCATTCTGAAACAGGGCCGTTTTCTAAGAAAATCTCTAGGGGAAACTGCTTGTTCCCTCTAATACCAGACCCTGCTTTCTTTTATGGAACAGAAGAGAGATGGGAAGAGAAAAAAAAATCTCTACAAAAACTTTAGATGTATCCTAGTACACATGGTATTAGTATGTCTCAGCTATGGAAGAACATCAAAGGTCTCACTCTGCCCTTTAACACAGCAATGAAAAACAGTTAAACAGAATGATAATTATCTTCTCAGACCTTTTTTTTTTTTTAACTGATGGATATGCATTATCTAATTACAGGGATTGGGTGTGAATTTTCATTTAGCATACAGACTGTCATTTCAGACACAATACTCCCTGGTTTTTGCTTGCAGCAAAAATAGAAAATGCCTTTCCCTGATGTGAAAAACTCAGATCATTCTTGGTCAGTGGGCTAGTGGCCCAGACTGCCCAAGCACCAGCCCACTGCAAGGGGAAGGTACATGGGCTGCATGGATTTGGCCAAGCCATAATTTGAGCAAGATAGGGATGGCTGTCAGATAAAACCCCAGAGGAGTCTGAAAACCTCAGGGTTCAAAGGGAACAGAGACTGCATGCTGCTATATGGAAGCATGTGTTCAATAGCCACAGACTGGGAAGGCTTATCTGAGTACCTTCTGCATAGAAAAGGAAATCTGCTTCTTGGATAATTATTTAGTAAAGACAAAATCTGGGCAGTGATTGGAATGCTGCAAAAGCCAATGTTGAAATTGGATGTAGTCACGTTTTCCTTTCCTCCAAAGAGAAATACCAGACAATTTCTTTTGAGTCATTGGGCAAGCAACCAAAACGACCAAACGAGTGTTTTCTAGATATCATTATCGATAGCACATGGCTGGCGCTTCAACATGTCCGCCCCCTCCCAGGCCGCCATGCTGGGCCCCCTGAGCATGCAGAGAGCTTGGTGCCGCTGGCACCTCCTGTGACCATGCCGAGGATCCTCCGGTGAAACGCCAAGATTGTGAAAATGGGGAAGGCCAGTCCCGTCTTGCTAGCTGGCACAGGGGCCACAGCAGAGATATGAGGAACTTCGCCTTCCAAGTACAAAATGATTGCTGGCAGTACACCGTGAACATGTCAGCTTAGGGGAATATATTAAGAAAAGGCCCATCAGTGGTTTTCTTTCTTTAAATGGTAGCCACTGAAAAGTTATGCAAACACTTCAGCTGTGGAATATATAATCTGACGTTTGGCAGGGCTCCTCTGTTGATCCAAGGGGTGAAGTATGCAGTGGATGGCTAGCAGTTGTTTCAGTGCTTATTCAAAATGATAAACTATATTAAATGTGTTTTTTTACCCCCTCTTCTGCTTTAACCAGGTCACTCCCCGTAAATAAACCCGATTCCCTTGTTTTCTAGCAATGAAACACTCTTTCAGAGGCCACAGGCTAGTGCAGAGGGAGCTGCAAGAAGGAGTCTGTGAGGGACAGGGAGAATCAGCCTGTGGCTAGAGATGAAAATGAGCCTAAACCAGAGCCAGTTATCTGAAACAGGCACCCAAGCAAACACAGTTGGTTTTAATAAAGCAATTTCCCGATCCAAGCCACCCGAGTTAAACAGCTGGTCAAAGAGGTGCTGCTAAATCAAAATCATTTCAGTTTCTGCCCATTTCTTGTCAAAATAGAGATGGACAAAATCAGAGCCTGTCTGTGGAACTTGCCACTGTTTTCACAAGTTTTGGGGTACTGGTTGGAATTGATAAAGGGGTTGATTTTGCAACCCTTCTCCTTACCCTCTTCTCCTCTGCTGGCTTTCTCCCCACAGCCATCAATTTCTCCCACCCAGCCCCTCTTTGGGAAAAAAAAAAAAAAAAGAAAAAAAAAAAGGGGGGGAAAAAACTCACAGGTTGTGTCTTAAGAAGTTACTCAGATTTCACTCACTGCCTGACAAGGTATAAAGGATAAATAAAGAAACCATGCTTCCCACAGAAGCCCCTACAGCACCTGATATAACACTCAGACTGTGCAGCTTCTGAGGAAATGAAACCTCGCTGACTGTGTGTATTCTTTTTATTACCCTTTGAGGTAAAAAAATGAAAGGCCTGATTAAAATAAAATATTAGTTTAAGCTTTTCAACATGTTTTCTTTCTGAGTGTATTTCTGTTGTGTGAACACTCACCTACTAGTTCATTTGAAAGAGTTAATCTCTTTGTAAATGAAATGAATTTTGAGTATGAGAAACAGCTACATGGCATGAAAAGTCTTACAGCCCTTCCTTAAATTAAAAAAGCAGAATGCACTCAAAAAAAAAAAAAAAAAAAAAAAAGGAAGTTGAGATACTCAGTAAACTCAGTAAACAGGATAAATATGAATTTATTAGCTATGTATCATTCTGTTGCTGCAAGATAGTCCTTACATTATTTGAAAAATTAGAGGGAATTTGAATGGAATGCTTATCCTGAGAAGGAAAATCAGGGACTGAATAAATATGTGAGGACAACACCACAAAATACTTCAATACCACTGGAAAACAACTACACAAATTGGAAATCATGGATTATTGTCATTTTCTGGTCAAAGCTACACATTTATGTTTCCTATGATTTTCTGATAGTTGCTTGCCCATATGCCTGTTATTCAGAGCATTTGAAACTACTGTGGGTTGATAATGGGTACCTCTTTGAACTGTGTCCAAAAGCCCATAACAACTCCCTTCTTGTCCTGCATGGTGTTAGCACCTACTTCAGTCATCACAGGAGCCTTGCTTTCCGTCAGCCAGGTCTATTTGTGTTTCCCTGTTTGTTTTGTTACAATACTGTTTTGTGGTTCCTCCCCAAGGCCTTCTTGAGATAAAAGGGCTAAAATGGGTGATGGAAACCTTTGGTCCCACATATCATACAAGTCTGTGCTATGTTCCCTCTTCTGATTTTTCTTTCACATCCTGGAAATGGACTCACATCCACAAGCATACCCACAGACAGAAACTTCACATCCTGCCACTAGGCTTTGAGGAATATAAAATATATTGTATCCTTGTGGTTGAAGGAACCCTGTGGAAATAAATCCAACCCAACCAGCGTATGGTGACTTTGTATGAAATATTACCCAAAGTAGTCTCGATGCTACATAGCATCTGCTGAATCAAAGAGAAATGAAGGAAGGAAGCCATCATTTAAAACACATAAAGGAATAAAAGATGTTAAGGATGAGACTGCTTTTTTTTTTTTTTTTTTTTTTTTGTGAGAATGAATTATGCTCCATGTTCCTTGCAGCATTCTTTGCTCAAATACAGCAGCTATAACTAAGACATCTGCACAGCACTGGTAATACTTACTCCACAAAGGAAAAGCCATGCATAAGTCCATCAGCTTTGCTGGGGAGAAAATTGCTTTTGGTGTCCACCAACAGTGAATGGCTGGGTGATAAACAGTCATGATGAAATTTAATGTTGAAAAGAGCTTTTTGTATTAAGCACACAGGAGAAAAACAGTCCTAAGCTTACATACATATGGATAGACTCTAACTGAGCAAAAGTCTCTCAAGAAGAAATCCAGGAAGACTGGAATCACTGGAGACAACCCTTCACTAGCACCAGTTCCATGCCAAGAAATCTGGATGTGAGGATTTGTTAAAGAGAAAACGAGAAGCCAGCAGAAGAGAAAGTGTCACGTGCCATCACAGAAAGCAGAAAGATGTTTATTCCAGCAATACTACATTCAATAGAGGTTACCCATGCCCAGAAAGAAAGAAGTTTAAAAAAAAAAAAAAAAGTGTGATGAGGAAGATATAGGAATGTGGAGTGGCTTCTGTACGGGGACAGTGATCAGCCATCATCCCTGGCTTGGAGAGGAGGAAACAGAGCTGATATGCTGGGCATCCATCATTGCCGAATTGTGTGAGCTGCTGGCCTGCCCCAGCGGGGATGTCTGAGTGCAGGTGGGTCATGCGCTGCACAGCGTGATGTGGAAATTTGGCAGGGCGGCTGTGTGAGGTTGCTGTCATGCCCAGGCAAGACAGAGACAGAGGGGGAAGAATGCGAGCCCTCTCTTTCGAAGGGCTCGGTGTGACGGGTGCGGTGCAGAGGAGAGGAGAGTTAGAAACGTGCCACCTTGTCTGGATGAGGGCCGGGTCCCAGCAGGGAGCGCCTCGCATTCCCTTCCCTGCCTTCCCACATGCTGGCACCAGGCCTCTTGCTGGTGCCGGATGGTGTTTAGCATGGTGGGTGGCTTCTCAGCCCATGCCGTCTTGTGTTTGGGGTGGGAAAGAAAGGCCAGACCCCCTGCTTGCCTGCCGGCACGGTAGGCAGGAGAGTGACTCAGCTGGGACGTTCTGCCCTCCTTGTGCTCTGGCCTTTGCAATGCCAAGCGCTGTCCTGTGAAACAAGGGCAGGTCAGAATCCTGTCACGGTCTGGAGGTTTATCAGAAGTGTATCAGAAGTAACACAGCCGCTGGAAAGCGGTCTGGAGTGCCCACGAGAAAAGTTTTATTGTGCTTCTTTCTTCCAGCTGGGCTGGAGTTGCTGTAAGAACGTTTTCTTTCTCTCCCTCCCTTTCGACATCTGACAACTCAACTTCTGCCTGGAGCCTGGAAGCCTAGAGGTTGGTAAAAAGTAATCAAGAAGTAATTACCCTTTCAGAAATAATTCAGTTCAGGTTTGGATACAATTTTGGATGAAGGCTTGAGGGCAATGGAGAATTTTTATTGTATTGGAGTCTTTTGGCTTCGCCTTTGGCAGCATAAGCTAGGCTGTGTTTTAGCTTGCTCATTAGGGCAGAATAAACTGGCTAAGAGGAGTGCATGTGAGCGTGTATTTGTAACAAAGTTACATTAAATTCAGTGTTCTTTAACTGTCCTCTCTCCTGTCTTTAAAGAGAACAGTTTGAGTTTTCAAGTCCTTGCTACTTTCCATGAACCCTTCATTTTTAATGAAAACATTTCCCTCTTCGATTCTCAGGTTTCATCGAGCAGCTATTTTCTGTTGCGGAGATGGAGAGCTGGGGTCAGTGCTTACCCAGCCAGACCGAGGCCTGGCTCGCATCACCGCCCTCTGACGCCAACCACCAGCCTGCTTCTGTGGGACCAGATGTGGCAAGTGGGCTCCTCTGGCTGCCCATCCCAGCAGATAATAGTGTTAAATGAAGCTTTGGAGGCTGAGTCCCTTCTGTAACAGCTCTGATACACATAAAATAGCTGCCTAGCCTCCACTGCGTGGGCCTTCCATGTCTCCGCTCCCTTCTGCAGCTCTAGGGGACTCTCCTGCTCACACATGCTGGGTAGGAGCTATTGGAGGGCCCTGTGACCCCACACAGCACACCGGTGTCCTCACCAGCAACCAGGGCTGGGCTGCGCTGCAGGAGGCCAGGCTGGACGTGGGGCTCCAGGGAAACACGGTTCAGACAGTAGCTGTATTATAGTTCAGTCCCTAGCTTGTCCCAGGGAATAAATTGTCCTTCACTCTGGGCTTGAGGGTAAACCCACAGCTGAGTCCTCAGCGAACCCAGAGTGCAGAGATAAAGCAAACCAGATGTGTGATTTCCTGAGTCTCTGGCATGAACCTCACATGCAGAGGGGCTGCTCCTGGAGGCAGCTATTGCTGTTATACCACTGTTGAAAACAACCATGTTCTCATCTCAATACAGCCCAAATCCTGTTGCAGCACACCATGCACCATGTAACGCAAGGAAGACAAGACAAGAGATGCCTTCCCTGCTGCAACCTGGCCCAGCTGGACAAGACACTGTAAAGAGTGCCATGGGGTGCTGTAAATCCTTTGCAGCCAGTCTGCCACTTCCTTCAGGCCCAAGCTGTGCCATCCTGCAGCAGGACAGCTTGTGGCAGGAGTATGCTTGCTTCATGAAGATGTCAGCCACGCAGCTAGTGGCTGGAGTGAACGAAGTGTCATGCCCATCAGATACCTTTGAAGTGGATGTGAGTTTTTTTCACAGCCTCTCTTTACTTCTTAATTAGATCGTAAGCTTGGTGATCAGCCCTCCAGCCTGAGCCTGCACAGCTCCCAGAAGGACTTTGGTCCAGAACTGGTGAACTTCCTTTGAGGCATAGGGCAGTGTTTTCTCAGAGAGCCTACTTCCATGTACGACAGCCACCCATATGTGAAGCAGTCCCAGCACCACCCTTTCCTCCTCCTTATGGCTTTGGAGCAGAGTAAGCTGGCTGCAGACCAGCAAAGCAAGTAAGAATATGCTTAATTTTAAGCACGTGACTAACTTTAGTGGAGCTGATGATGGGTCTGCTCCTGGGTATACTTAGATGGGGATTCATATCCTAATATCTGACAGCATGGGTGCTCAGCATGTTGTTTCTGCAGGGCTCTGGAGCCATCCTGGTCAGCCTGGTGCTTGCAGCCTGCGTGCAGAGTAGGCTGGAGCGCTGTGCCAGAGGCTGGCCACAGGGTTCCAACAGTGGCACTGCTCCCTAGCCCCCAGTGGCATATTCCCACCTGCCTCAGTGCAAGAGGAACTGGGAACATCGTGGGCCCAGGATGTACGCGATAAACATCTTCATACTTCTCTGCCTTTCTCCTTCACCCTCCTTTTGTTCTACATAGCTTTGCTGGGGCCCTGGGTCTGGGCTGGGCTCTTAGCTCCCTTACAGATCAGAACTAACAGCACATAAATCAGTGATGCTACCCTGGCTTTACATCAGAAGGGAAGAAAACATCCCTTTCCCTGCAGCTTGCATGGCTGCCCATCTTCTCCCTGCTGCCCGGACGGGCAAGTGTGATGGGCAAAACTCTGGGGACCATCTCACTGCATAGTGCCACCTGCTCCGTAGCCCTTTTTTGTTCCCCATTGCATGGAGTGGACTGCAAAAGCCCTAACACTTCCCAACTCCTTGGCATGGCTGAGGCCCCATTCCTACTAGCGGAGCCTGGCCTCCAGGGCTCAGCTTGTAGTAACGATCCTGCAGATTCTGCCTTCCTGTTGTTTGCGTGCAGTCAGTTCACAGTGCTTTGCAATCTAGCATGCAATCATTTTAATGGCTAAACCCAGGCTGTTTGAGTTTCACACGCCAAGCAGCTTCAAGGCAAAAGAGCTGACGTGTTCCAATTCGTCCCTGCAAGCTTTAGCTTTCCTCCACGTGTTTCACCAGGCCTCACGAGCAGCTAGCGGTGGGGACCTGGGTCCCACTGCTGCCTGTCTACATAGTTAGGCAGCTTGCAGCCTTTCCTCAGGCCAGACCCACGCTGAAAGCAAAGGATTAAATCCTCAGGGCTTGTTCTTGGAGATTTTAATTTTGCTTCCCTCATTCCTCTTTGGACAAAGATCCATTATACTGAAAGAGATTTTTTCAAAGTGCAGCTATAGTCAACAGAAGTTCAACGTGAATAAAGACCTTTGCTTTAAAGACAAGCCAAAGATAGTTAAATATGCTTTGCACTGAGTACAAACTCTTCATCATATTGGGAAGTTTCCAGCTCTGCTAGCAATGGGATCCACAAAAGAGCAAAGATAGGCAGGTAGACAATTTTAAAAAAGAAGGCATAATTCCCTTGGCACTCCCCCAGTTATTTGAAGATACCATCTTGGGTCTGGTTGAAGTATCAACTAAACAGAGAAATACACCATGGCTTACTTGTTTGATTTGGGTTTAACCCAGTGGTCCTGTATGTCATTCATCATGCAGTTCCAAATGGCCATTACCAAAATTCATGTGTGCATTTCATGAGCTTGCAGTTAATGAGATGTATGTGCTGCTACAGTGTGGTGCAAATCCACAATGATCCCACTTGTGAGCAAGTGTCCTGGGCTCCTTGTGCTCTGGTTGTTTGTAATAACCTCATTTCAGAGGCTCAGAAGTTGAGTTCTTACTTTTTTTTTTTTTCTTTTAATGCCAGAATTTCAACTTTTAACTTGGAATGAAGCAGACATGTGGAGTTTTTTATTCCAAGCTGTGTTTGTGGGCTACCATTATGGTACTTACAGTGTGGACTTAAAGTAAAATAATTCATTGTGACATTATACTCCCTTTAGAGATGACATTTTGCTGCCCTTATTTCCTTGGCTTTCTGGAGCTGTTCTGACTATAGAACCTACTTCCTTATTGTGAACAGTGACCTTGATTCTTTATTAATAGTTGGTTTGCATTAACTACAGCCCAGTTAAAAAAAAAAAAAGTAATCATGAATAATTTTGCATATCTTGAAATTTTCTTGTATTTCAGCATGACTGATCCACCACCTGAGACTTCTTATCAAAAGCAAGTGGTTTTTGACTGCCATCCATCACCGATACTTCTCTTTTTAATATATTCACTAGATGAGATGAATAAAAAGGCCAGGTAACTGATCAGCAAAACAAACATTATCTACATGGAACAGAAAAAAATAAAAATCTGTTCTTGATGAGTATTAGCAAAATAATCATCAATGAAAGAAGATATTTCACAGTAGCCAGCTTGGACATTCCATGAATCACTGAGTTTTAGCCTGGAAAATCTGAAAGAAGGCAGATTTGGCATCTATGATTTCTGAGTCTTTAGCTACTGCTCATTTCTTTGGGCTGTGATATAAACAACAAAACTCCCTGATGGCATATTATTGTATAGACGTTTAACCAGAGATGATATTTGGTCAGCTACCCGTAATATTTAACAGAATGATATTCAGTAGACATGCTTAATTAATATTAGCATCTATTAGAAAACGAAGCATCATGTAAAGATAGATTAGCAGCACTGCAGAAGGGAACAGAATAACCACACTTTGTAGGAAAATCCATTCAGTACTTGCTTAAATCCCTGTCTTTTAAAGGTCCCCTATGTTTAAAGCTAAGGGCTTGTTTGAATTACTTTTGAATATGAGCAAAATGGTGAATTCTGTAGAACAATTTATTTTGGACTTTAGCTACCCCCTTCTTATTACCTTCTCTTCAGAAACTAAAGAAAACTGTAAATACTCACTGGCTGGGTAATGCTGTTACAGATTTAAAATTAGCCAGTGACTACAAGTGATCAAATTGCTGCTTGCCTGGTTTTAGCCCACCCTAGTTGTGAAGATAAACTTGTTAGTTTAGACAATGGAAGTGGCTGAAACTCCAGGGTTTTGTCCCCCGTGAGTAGTGAAAAGTGAGCACCTGGGAAGGGGATGGTTTGCTTGGCAAGCCACATAGCCCCAGTGGTCACATTGGGGGCTTTTGGGGGATGCAGTGGGGCAAAACAGAAAGCTGTGACCATGGGGAGAGTTTATCCATTGGATCCACTGGCAGTAGTGTAAGCAGCTGCAGAGAGGAAGAGAAGGAAGACAGTACCTGGGAAGAGAGAAGGGGGATTGCAGAGGATTTTGTTGTTAGTTGTGAGTTTTCTCTGACATAAAAACACCCCCTTCAGCCTGCCCTTTATACATCAAGAATTGGATGAGGAACATCTCAAAGACCAGAGCAAACAGTCATTGCCAGAAGCATTTTCCCTGAGGGGCAAAACCCTGGGGCCTGCCATGTCTCACTTCAGAGCCATGGCTTGGAGGGAACCAGGCACAGCATTGCTTGTGGGGCTGTGGAAGACCTTCAGGCAGTTACCCAACATGGGGCTCAGACCAGAGTAAGATAACAGACAGGAGAAAATGACCACAATTCACCTTACCTTACCCGTGACAGCCATTGTGTGTCTGAACTTCATCAGTGGTAGATAAGAGGTGAAACACAACTTGCTTGACTCTGATTCTTTTGAGTGTTTTGCTAAACTAGTTTAAATTACCTCCCTTTTGCTGTGGGCTATAAGAGGGATGTATTGCCGGCTTTAAAATTAACGAAGTGCTCAGACACATCTCCCTGACTTTTATATTAACCACTTAAGAAGAAAACCTAGGAGTCTAGTCAACTGTTAATGCTTCTAGATAACATCTGATACTGATCACGATCAGGTACAAAATGCTAAACCATTTAGACCACTGTCTGATCTGGGTTTGATAATTTTTGCTTTGCTTAAAACAAAGAATTCCAGATAAACCTTTTCTAAGTGTTTCTATATTATGGTAGTTGAATTGTTCATGGAAAAAAAAATTAGGTAGTGATCCTTCTTTTTAGTATTCTTACTATTGCCCAGCAATGAGCAGTGGTGGATTGCAACTTCATTGCTTAAGTTCATATGTCAAGCCAGGGCTGGACTTATCAATTCGCATATGGCAAAGACATCAGCCTATAGCAGCTGGAAGTAGGCATGCTAAAGCACAGTTTACTGAAGTGTCTTTCAGCTTGCAAGTTTGCTAAATGAACATGCAAGCTCTTACTTTGTAAAGAGCTCTCTGTGGGTGTATCTGTGTGCTGTTGTACTTCAGCAGGAGTCTTTGCTTAGATCTCTTTTGGAAGATTTTTTTTTTTTTTCAGAAATGCTGGCCTTGTAAATTGCACAAGATTCACATCTTGATGCAAAACTTCTCATGTTCCATCCCTTTTACAAGAGCCATTTGCCCAGTTCCTGCTGTCTCTAATGTCATGGTCACTCTTACTCACTAATATGCACTAAAACACATCAACAGGATGAACCATGCAAGAAGGAAGGAATTTGAACCTAGTTCATCTTGAACATAGCTAACAAAATCTGTGGACTAAAGCTAAATTCATCAGCTTCTTCCCTGTGTGACATCATATATAAATTGTTCTTCCAGCTGCACAATGACAAACATTTGACAAAATGATGTGTCTGAAAAAGACTTGGTGTGATTTTGCAAATGCATTTACTGGCAGGCTTTTTTCAACCTGCTTTAGCAGCAAACAAAAACAGAATAAATGTCTCTAGATTTGGGCCAATATTCACTATTGGAATCTTCCTTCAGGTCATGAAGTGTTTGGTTATGACAGATATGTACAGCTTGAAAATATTCTTCATCTTCAAGCCATTTTGTGGTACCTTTTCTGCACGTTGCCATTGCCTGCAAAGCCTAATGAGCCATAATTTTCTTGAACTGCAGCATGCTGCCTAAGGTCTGGTATTTCTATCTCTCTCTCTTTCCCTCATTTTGGCTCCTTCTTTGATGGTTTCACTTTAGTCAGATTAGCAAAAAAGATAAAGCTGCATTTCTACTAATAAGTCTCCTGGAGTTCCAGCCAATTGGCTGAAGGGCTGAGGATGTTGAAAATACATATCCAATTATGATCTGGCTGAGGTCCCCATTTGGCTAATGTATCAAATGTCAGTTCCAACTGAAAAAAGCACACCCTGTCACTAATGTTGTTTTATACATAGCACAAAGTGTACTCTTGAGAAACAGCCTCATCTTCTGATACACTGAAAAGCTTTGTCAAAAAGCAGGGAAGCATAATCTATCCAAAATGTAAACCTAGACATACAGGAAAAAAATTATGCAAGATTCTTCACCAAACTAAGCAATATAGAGACCAGTATATTAAAAAAACATTATTATTTCCATGCCATGGATTTTTCAAGATACGCAGCTGCATGCGCCCAAATATCACAGATTAGCATCAAAGTCAACATCTAGAACTGTTTTCTAATTGCAGAAAAACCACTAACGGCATACATGTGTTTTATGCAGCAGGGAACAAGGCAAGAGTTCAAGAATATAAAACTATGAACTTGGGGAACTGTGGTTAAGGTAAGGAAGCTGTCCAGGGACTATGTATTATTTTACTCCTCCACTCCCAAGCCTTTCTGTTCCAAGCTGGGCTGCTGCACTGAATGCTGAAGAATCAAAGTCTTGTTCTCTCCCTTCAGATCCCGTGGCTGTTTGTTTTACTATTGCTTTTCCCCCTTTCTACCGAAATATTTCTATAGTGTAGTGGAGTTTTGTGTAGAAGAGAGTCAATATTATTGTTTAGTTTTCCAAGATGAAAGACTGCTGGATAGAAAAGATCCTCCCCTTGATTTGTGGGTTGTACTGCCCATGCTTAGTAAACGTTTATTTATTTTTTCTTGCCTTGGAAAGAAGACAAGTGCTGTGGTTATAAAAGGTTCTCTTTCCTTTGGTTCCTGGCAAAAAAAAAAAAAAAAAAAAAAGATAAAACAACCATAAGCTGAGGCAGAAGAAACAAGAATATGTGAATGTGTTCCAATATTTTAGTCCCAAATCAGTCAGCTATAAATAAGTGCATTAAATCTTCAGAGAACTGGGTTCAGGAATCATTTGTATATCTCATAATCATAGTTTGCTTTTGCAAACACCAGATCTCATGTACTTCTCTGTTCAATATTCGCTAATACTTGAGAACATAAAATACTTGCATTTTCCCCTTATACCAAGATGCTCTTACAAAAATTATAGCATATTAAAAGAAGAGTGCCACCACTTCAAAAAAAAAAAAAATTTGGCCCTAGTAATTCCTATGCATAAATTCATTCAAAAGACAAAAATAATATTGATCTAGGCTGAGCAATGGCAATATCTTCCTCACCCTCAAGAGCACATGCTAATCACTTAAATCCAAATAGTCTGTCACCCCTAAAATGGTATTTAGGATGGGTGTCTAACATTTCTTGTAGACTTGAGTCTCGCATGGATTTCATAGAATCATAGAATGGCTTGGAAGGGACTGGGATCACCCAGTTCCAACCCCCTGCCATAAGCAGGGATACCTCTCTCCGGACCAGGTTGTGAAAAGCCCCATCCAGTCTGGCTTTGAGCACTTCCAGGGATGGGGCATGCATGTGTATAAAACCAGCTGTGGATAATACGCAACCCTTGAAACATCCTGGCTTATGAAAACCGTGATGTAGTGACCCTCAGACAGCTGATGGGACATAGGAGGAAGACATGGGGCTGGCTGAGGTGGGCACTACTAAGAGGACCTGGGGAGAAGGAGTGGGCTCCAGGCCCACAGGCAGAAGGACTCTGAGGGAGAGCAGGTACTGGGATTTTATCTTGTGCTGTATCCCAGGTGTGCACTTGCACTGCTGATGAATCCTGGGAGCTTTTTTCCATTCTGTTAGATATCCTGCAGATAATCTCCAGGGTGTATGCATGGAAATCCCAGAACCTGCTGCCACCCCTTACCGCTGAGCTGGAGGTAGCAAATATCTCACAGGAGGTGAAGCCTCTTAAGGGTATTTCAGATTCACCTCTACTAACATACTCTGACCCCTGCTGCCATGTATTTTTAAAGCCATTGGCGATTATTTCAGTACGAGAGGTTAGGCCTGGCAAGCACAGTGTTCTGTCATTCTAGAATAGTTTGAGGAGAGCTTAGCTAGCTGATTATCATTTCAATTTGTCTTTCTAAAACTAGGCCACTAGGGCCTGGCAAATGGCCTGGAAAGTCCATATAGACCATGTGCTGTCAACCCAGTTTTACAGATCTCATTTTGGTCTGGCAGGTTTCAAGCTGCCCAGGGAGAAATTTGGCCAGTAGCTTGTTAGTGCAGAGGACATTTTCCAAGTGGGAATGAAGCCAAGTTGTTGTGAACTTTACTAATGGGGGACGGAGCACGGAGGCTGTAGGTTGGAGCTGCTTTTCCAAAGACTAAACCAAACTCCTGAGCACGCAAAATGGAAAATATTGCAGCAGATGTTATGAGATCTAGAAACAAGCTCTCGGTCAGGCTAGAGGTTTGTTGGTGATCCTTGCGTTTTCCACCTTTCTTTGCTCCAGTTTCTCAGAGATTTGGCCTCGCAGGGCCTCTGAAAGCCCCGAGTGGTTGGAGGGAACTTGGATAGTTGCTTAACATTTTGGCAGCTGGTGGCCAGCCTTGCTCAGCAGCAATGAGAACCAGCAGTGGTGGTGGTGGTGGAACCACCAGCTAGCAGTCATTGAATAAGGGCCTGACTCATGGACCTCCACAGCCATGTCCTTGGTGAGCTGCAGCCTGCCCCACAAGGTTGGGAGCCATCCCAAAGGGAGCTGGCCTGAAAGATCCCTCAGCAGGACCTTGACTCGTCTCTGCACTTCTGCAAACAAGTATTTTCTTGTCCTCATGGTAATAACACACTGTACTCCCTAAATTTTCCAGTGCACTGCTATAAATTTACAAGGAATATATTTGTTTTTCTTTGAGAAATAAATGAAAAATGCATAGTCACTGAAGGAAGTGCCTGTGTCCCCTTCTGATCACTGAGGCATATTTTAGTCTCCAAGACCAGAGCTGTACACATCCATGCAGGAATTGTGTGAGAAATCCTGAGGTCTGAGGACTAAGAGATAGGCAGGAGCTATGCTTGAAAGCTGTCAGTGGAGACAGTGTATGTAATACATGAGCCTACACACACAGTGACTGAAATATCTCTGAAAAGAAAAAATAACTCAACGCCGAGGTAAGAGAAGAACAATCCATCCCTTCTCCCTCCCCTTCCGCCCCCCCAGCTTCTCAGAGTCTAGGATGACACTGATTTGAAGTTTGAATTAATTCACAATCTGTCAATAAATTCTTGACAACTGTGTTCTAGGGGAGCCCAGAAAAGGAATCTGAACTCTCAGTACTAAAAAGGGAAGAAAAGAAAAGAAAAGCAGGTATACAATTCTCATCTCTTGGGCTGCAAGTTAAATGTTGGGTACATCTCAGAGCCCATTAGGCCTGATTTATGTAACAAACAAACTAGTTAAAGCACGGACCTTGAGAAAGATGTGAACTTCCACATTCAGCTCCATAACCGCTTGTTATTACTGGTATGTTTTTGTGAGAGCTATTAATGACCTGTTGAATTAAGTTGCCCAATACTTCAAAGGTAATATACTTAAAGACTTTTTGAAGAGGTTCTAACATTTTTGCTACTCTCAAAAGACCTTTGAAAGCCTGTGGGTTGAAGAACTACCTTTTATTTTTTGCATGAAGTTCCTTCCAGGAGCTGCAAAGAAAAAAAAATAATGCTACATTTCACTAATGCCCTTACTCTTACTGCGTTTTCTGGGGAACAAAAAAAAAAAAAAAAAGAGAGAGAGAAAAAATAGACATCTCTGAAAGCACTGAAAAAAAGGAAGCAAAACAGTCAGCATATTTGGATCGTGTCCTGTACTCTTATTCCTATGAATAAAATTGTTGATGACATAATTGGAAAAAGCCAAGAGGGTTCAACTGGACCAACAATGGATATTACCAAAAGGCCTTTGAGATATTTGAACTGTATTTTAATGCTGAGATATAGTGAGTTCTGAAAATCTCCAACAGCATTTTCTAGGAAATTATATATATGATGTACAAATGATTATAGTTAGTTAAACAGTACTTCTGGAAAATTACTGTCTCCAGTTACATTCTCTAGGGTACTTTATAAGAGTCTTTATAGAGTCCCAGAGTCCCTTCCTAAGGTCAAGACTGCTCACTGAACCTCAGATAGGACTGTATATGTGTTCTTCTGTAAGGTGTATAGAAGGCATTTCTCCATCTGCTTAGTCAGTCAGGAATGAAGGCTGAGCACACAAAGGAAGGTATCATGATGTTATGTTAATCAAGACAACGGCATGCCTGAAAATTAGCAGTGTCTGTGATTCTGTCTGGTGTTCCAGGGTATATTTAAGCTCTGTGTACTATTTTCACATGCAATTTTATACATTTGAAAGCTATAATTAAATTTAAAAATAATGAAAAACTTATTTGAATTCAAATTAGATAGAAACCATGTTTTAGCCTTAAGCCTTTTCTTCCTGCATTTTCCTGCTTGTGGTTTTTTTGTGTTGTTGCTCTTGCTCTGTTTTAAAGAAAGAACAAAAAGACAGTGGAAAAACTCTACATCTGTGCTTTAATGGTAGTTCTTGTGTTTCAAAAGAATTTGGATGGGACAGTGATGGTGTTAGGACATGATGTCAGAGGCACAGTGAGAAAGTTTTTAACATTTTCCTGCTTTAAAGAATGTTTCCTTGGAGAATAAGGACCCTCCAGCTGGGCAGATGCCTTGGAAGAGGGAGAAGGGGTCTCATCATGACTCTTCCCTACACTCTCCACTTGACCTTGGCGAGTCACCCAGAGCAGGAGAATGGCACTTAGCCAAAGCCATCTTGAAGATAGGTATCTCAGCTAAACTAGTTATTTAGGCCTCCCCTATCATTCAGGCAGACAGACAGGCATCTCCAGAGTACGATTCATCCTATTTTAGGATAGTTGTCCAAGAAAGGAGGAATGAATCATGCTCTGGAGGTACCTGTCTTTCTTCATTGACTGCAGAGAGAGCCTAGATGACTAGGTTTGATTAGATGCCTGGTCTGGGGGGTAGGTGAAGTGAGGTGAGCTCAATCCCACCTTTACCCTCTCTGCATTGTCATTCATTATTCTGTAAAACAGTCCTGAGCTCTTCCCACTGGGGCATGTCCAGCAGAAATGTTGGAAATGTCAGATGGGCCAGTCATGAGGGCCACACAAGCCTCTGAGAGGGCTGTTTTGGAAGACTTCTCTGGTACTTAAGATCAGGAACACCTTTTTAATGAGGGAAAATGTCCCAGGTGGAAGGAGCTTTCCAAGTGCAACAACTATCCCAGGAAGAGGCGTCTACTGGAAATGCATCTTGTGCATGTGGAGAGAAATGGCTTGGCCTTTGCACACAACATCCATATTTCTGTCTGGCAGGTGACCGCTGCATTACAAGTGGAAAATATCTGAAGCAGTTTAACAAATGGCTGCTAAGAGACCTTCTGAGGAGGTAAGAGACTGTATTCTGGAAATGGGAGGGGAGAGAAATAACTAACCGCTCCAAAAGCTTCAGCCTGTGGTGGCCTGCAGGGAAAACTTTGACAAGGGGTTTCACAACCAGAATGAGAAGCAAAAGAAATACCACGCAGAAATGTTCATCATTAGTAATTGAGGAGGAGGTGAGGTGCTTCCCTGTACAAGAGATTTAACATTTCAATGAACTGCTGTCCTTTGAAGAACATTAAGCCTTCTGCTCAGCATGCCAGGCTCACAACTTCCTGTTCACATGAGAGTACTTGGGGCTAATGTATGCTGAGTGCTGTGCTGCTCTCACAACTGCAGATAACAGGAATAAAAGAAGCTGGGAGGTGATACTGTACCTAGAAAAGGTACCTTTCTCTGTCAGGAGGGACCATGACCCAAGGGATGCTTCTGCCACAGTCACCCATTAGAACACACACTTGTCAAGTGACCCCATCTGCCTGCATGCTGCCATCGTGCTGGATAGATGTAGTCACACTTTCACATGCAGAACATAGGAGATATGAACTCACAGGGTGTCCCTGGTACAGCTGTGGACATCGGGACCCCTTGTAATGAGCACATACAAAGTGTGGTGGGAGCCAACCCCCCTTTCTTGTAATTGTGAGGTGGAAATTGCCTGAGGGGCAGAGCTGGCCAGTAAATAATTTGAAGATAGCTTTCCAAGCCTTTTGATTCCTAGTCCATGTTCTCATGGTGGAGAACAGAATATTGCCTCTCCTTGATACAGACTCATGTTATCACTCCAAACTATGGATCCCAGTCCTGGTGTAAAGTGCTCTGAAACAAGAAAGCTCTATAAAGTGTCCGTATGAGTTACTGCTTCCCTTGTTCAGGCTAAGACATGGATATTGCAAGGTGGTTTAACGACTTGCTAGTTCTGCTAACACTGTTCACCAGATTAGCGGGAATCATATTTAAAGCCTACAGTTGACGTGCATAGTTCCCATTCAATTCCAGTGCACATTGCAAGACAGGGCCCATGCTAGCTGTAGCAGTTACATAGCAATGGCTGCAATATTTCTGTCTGCCTTGCTTTTAAAAGACAGTGAGTCTCTACAGTTGGACTCCATTTGTAAAGTTTTACAAGGCACTGGGCACTTTTGTTGCAACAGACTCCATGCCAGCATGCAACTTGTTCATTTTATGTTCTGAACATAACATTGTCCACATGAGCTTCACAGTTGGCGGTCACCAGCAGCTGTTTTTCTTTATTCACCAGCTGGCATACTGAATGCACTCAGCTGTAATTCACTTTTTCATTCCCAGCCATGAATACTGATGCAGCTTTAGAAGCTGAGCTTGCATTCAGAGAGATAATTTTTACTAGACCTTGAGGGAGAAGGAGAAAAAAAAACACTTTTTTCTTTTTTTTTTTTTAGGACTGGACCTTTATGAAGCTGCCTTTTGCAAAAGTACGATGAAAACAATTTATATCTACTTTCATATTATGTATGTATAGCTGTGCTTTAAGGGCTTTGAAATAATCCACAAAGTTTTCAGTCCTGGGTGCAATTGTAATCAAAAGCATACGTTTATTTGGAAAAGTTATACCAGAATAATTGTTACTGTGGCTGACAGATGACGCCAGTGTAGGTCAGTTTTTTCCATACACTCGCTCTCATTTTATTCATTTTTTTTGCTTTTGCCTTCTTCTCTTACCCTACCATTATTCTTTTTTTTTTTCATTGACACTTAAATCTTACTGATGCCAAAACCAACATACGATGTTTCTCAAGGCCACCATTGCTCACACTTTTCTTCCCTTTTACAACAATTTTTGGTACTCCCAACGTGTGTCATGCTCCTGGAATATCTGTTCTATCAGGAGTCTGAAGAAATTGTGTTTCAAAAAATGCATTTCAAACCACCAGGTGACCCAGATACTTCAAGTTTAGGCAAAACCTTTCAGGTCAGAGATGACCATTGCACGTCTCTGGTGCATTTAGAATCTCTCCAATGCAAAGGGTTTCTGTTTTCCAGATTGTGAGTTCTGGCTTTGTCTTACAAGCCTGTGGAGTTGGCATATGTGCACACTTTGCTTAGTAGTGCCCCATATTTGTGCCACAGTTGGAGCTTAGATCCTGTGACTTGGCAGAGAGAAGTGCCATGTGGTTTTCCAGAGAAGGGGGAGAGGATCTCACCCTCACCCCAAAACAGGCCCCAGACAGACGGCAAACCAAACTCCATTCAGCACTAGAAAAGGGGAATACCAAGGTGACAAAGGTGAAGCCATGTGCATTCTTGGTATGTTTGGCTCATGCTTGACTCCATGTTTATCTCTTTTTATAGTGTTACTTATCTTCACCCTTGTTTTTTGTTTGATGAATATTCATTAAACACAGCTTTCAGAATACAACTTTTAGTTCACAGACAGATAATAAACTCCATCCAAGAGAAAAGTATATCCAAATACTTCAAATAAGCTGTATGCAAAATTTTGTACTTCATATGTAAGTGGCTAAAGAAGAGACCTGTTGAACTATAGTGTAGTTATTGCTCAGGACTATGAAGGTGCCAGAATTCTGTTAAAATTATTGATTTGCCCTTGCGAGTCTGAAAAGAGTACAGCACATAAACAACAGCATTAAACAACTTCATGCCAACAGAGGGATTTCTAGAAGAGTGTATACTGTGTGCAAGCCCCTGCCCAAAAATAATTTACGCCTCAGTCTAATAGCATGAGATATCAGGAAATAAATTCATTTCCTCTTGTAATACCAGGAGGAATTACCAGAATTACAGCAGGCACTCTATGTTTTAGGACATTGTCTGTTTGTATTAGAAGGTTGCTGACTCAGGGAAGGACAACATTTTTCTTTCTTTTTCTTTTTCTTTTTTTTTTTTTTCTTAACTCGAGTCTTTCCAGATGGATCAGGTTATTTCACATACAGCTTCTTTCTCAGAGGAACCAGTTTCTATTGAACTGAGGTGAACTGATCCTGCTCACAGCCTGAAGTGAGATTAGCCAATCCTGATCACAGGGAAGTGACATATGATTTTCATTATTTGTCTTCCCTCATATTCTGCACCTCAGTGAACTGTGATCAAACCTGAAGGATAAAGTGAGCTGCAGCCTGAAGCTGCTAACGAGTAGCCAGAGTGAGCAAAACACATCTGTGAGATTTCCAGCTGTGGTGGTTTTGCAGGAACAATTGGAGGCTCCATTTCAGTAGTGCATGGAGGATACAGACTCAAACAAGGGAGGAGGTGGAGGTCATGAATGTAAACGTAGGTCATGAAACAGGTAGTGGTGAATTTCTCTAGTCTTATAGACAACAAATAAATAGGCAAGCTACAGCTGAAATCCTCAAAGAAACTGGAGCATCCCAACATTTCACTTCCGATTTTCCTTCCCTTGAATCACCCACCACTCGTTCTCCATGATCTCCTATGAAAATCTCATGTATTTTAAACGAGAATAAAAAGAGTATACGTTATCTACTCGTTGTTACCTGTTACCATGTCAACCAGTAGACTACTTGTTACAGCAGCCTAGATGCAGATTTGGTTATAACAAATGTACTGAATCTTTATCCCTCCCCAAACTGGACCAACCCCTTTGCACAGAAAGGCAGCTTCATCTCACCAGCCTAAGCAAAAGGCAGGACAGCTAGAGAGAGCCCAAGTAGAGCAGAAAGAGCTTTCCCTGCAGTGAACTTCCCTCGCAGGAAAGCTACAGAACAGCATAAACTGGCAGAAAGACAAGGAGGTGATTGTGTAAGGATGGCTGATGAAGAGGTGACATGGTTGCATGGAAGTACCAAGTGTGCTGGCTATTTAGGGATCCTTGTACAACTCCAGTGGTCCTTTTTCTCCGTAGACATGGATGAAGGAAGACATACAGATAAACAAATACACACGTTTATGCTTCTTGAAGCCGACAGAATACAGAATTATTATTATTATTAGCGTATCTTCTTTCTGCATACCACTGCAAGTCAGATCTCTTCTGCTCCTGTAGCATTTGAAACTATCTAATAAAATCAAAAGTGATTGCCATGCCAAAACTGTTTGCTTTGTTCATATACCAAGATTCATTTAATAAGTAAATCCCTTTCCACTCCAGGGTGAAGCAGCTCTTTAAATGGCAGAACTGCACACACGCAGACGCACAGGGGAACTGAGCGGGTCCCAGAGGTCATTTGTCTCATCCCCCAAACCCAGCAGTCAGAGTGCTGCACTTGCAACATCCCTGACAGCTGCTTGCCTAACCAGTTCTTGGAAGTTCTTACAGGTGGGACCTCCTGGCCTTCCCAAGCGATGCAGCGCTGCGTCTCTCTCCTTATGGGCAGGGCAGGGAAGATACTGGTCTCAGCCTAGATCTCCCTCGCTGCAGTTTAAGCCTTGTACTTGCTTCCTGTGCTGTTTATGGTGGATCTGGAGAATGGTTCGTTAGCATCTGCTGCGCAGGAATCTTTTACATAGCAGTTCAAGACAGTAATCTTGTGTTATCTGCAGCCTAAAGCACCCCAACGTAAACCTATAACACTACATTTACCCCTGGTCATATCTTACGTCATAGTCAGTTTACAGAACCGTGGTCCACAAAAAGCGTAGAAAATGTGCGGCTGTAAAGTTAGGAAGCAGCTACTCCACATCTCCTAGTGTAGGTGCTTCATTAAGGCCTGTCGCCTGCTACCTATCTGTGTGGAGGACAGCCTGGAAAATTCCTCCAGGAATGCTTGGCTTGGCCGTGAGAAGGGTGAGGCTTGCCTGCTGCTCTAGCTGTAGAGTATTCTTGAAAGACCAGTTCTTTGACTCAACAAGTCAGATGATAATTATATTGCTGCCGAAGCTAATAGTGTGTATATATGTGAAGAATTCTGTTCATTATCAAAAGTCACAATCATGATACAGATTATTACTTGGTTATTGTGAAATATACCATAAGGCATTTTATGGGAACTCAGGGGTGAATGGAGTGCATGAGACCTTTTGGAAAAACAATAGAAATGTGCAGCACAAAGAGATTTCTTCAGAGCTGTTAACAGAGATGTCTGTTCCATAAATGCAGGCTGATGAGTGGGGCTGAGGTATCTTCACTCCCTAAAAGTTAAGGGGGTGGGGAGCCTTATAAATATCCATTTTGTCCTGCATCTTGGAATCTGAGCCTGACTCCACGAAACAAAAAGATATCCTTAAAAAGCAACCTGCTTATTAAATGCAACTGAGAAAAGGAGATGGCATGTAAACAGCAATAAAGCAGAGCTGGGAAATGAGCTAAAAAATCTACTCTAACTGGAAACATAAATCAAATGCAATGTAACAAAGGTTCTCTGCAAGAATTTGTTTATGGCTGCAGGCTCCAGAGAGCCAAAGCCAGTGTGTGGTTGGCTCAGGGATACTCCAGAGAAGTTCACTAGCCTGGTTTGGTGCCTTGCTGGGAAACTGTCCCCAAAACTCACATACTTAAATCTTTCCATTTGGTGGGAAGGATAACAACAGAAAAGTGGTTCAGCATGTAAGAGGAAAGCACAGAGAGAAGAGAAAATATAATAAAAGGAAAAAAAGAAGAAGGTAAATGCATTCTGCTGACGTTTCTTTCATTTCGTCTGGGTTTAAGAACATGAAGTGCTGACAGCAATGCCCACAGTAGAGCTAATGTACAGTGAAGCTGTTCACCACCAACCAAAATAAATAAATAGATAAATAAATAAATAAATAATAAACAACCTAAAAAAAACAAGCAAACAAACAAAACCACTCAGCATTTGAATCACTTTCCTTTCCCATTCTTACACTACAAATCTCCATTCCTCCTTTCCTGATGTCCTTGAAAGCCTAGAAATTTTTAATGGACTAAAGTTCTTGCTACTCAGACTATCTGTGATTTTCTGCAATTTTGAGCTAGGATCCATAAGACTCAATCAAAACAGAAGAGGAGAGACCTGAAAACTAAATTCCAACTAAGAAGATTTCACCCAACCCCAGGCATTCTGCTCATCTTCGGCAAGGTGGTGCTTCTACCCAGCTATCCTCTTTGGGCTAAGGCAGTACTTCATAGATGTTGTGAGACTTACCAAGACTGCTCAAACTCTGTGTCTGTAGAAAGAGATAAAAAACTGCTTCCTTATTAACCCCACAAATAACAAGTGATCTCAAAGTGTGCAGCTGCTGAGAAGCACAAGAGTGCCTTAAAGAACATAGAGTTTGGTACAAGTGTGATTCTGTGATTCTGTGAAGAGTCCTTTATCAGCATTTTCCCCTGGAAACAGCAACATAGTCATAACTGTGTATTTCTGCCACCCTTATGTATGAAAGGAGATGGCAGTGCAGGCAGGTAGTGGGAGAGAGAAGGAAGTCCCATCACACCAGGGCAAGGGAACCTGCAAAGAGGAAAGCAGAGGGGAGGTGGGACCTTTAAATAAGCATTATCTGTGGAGAAAAAAAGCACACAGAAAAACAACAGTGAATACATTTTGAAACTGGAAATCCACCATTGTGCAACTTTGGCAACCATGCATGCCTGTGTAAAACAGAGGCAAACTGTAGGTACACATCTGCAAGTGACGAGTGACAATTTTCTTTCCATAGGTGGCTGTCATTTGTGATTGTGGTATAAGACAGCACAGATTCCTGCTAAAAAAAAAAAAAAGAGAGAGAGAGAGAGAGAGATTAACTAATGAGTTTGTCCTGGTTGAACAAAAGTATCTGGTCAGTTGCTGTCCAACCAGATCAATCTGTATCTGCATGCAGAGGCATGCCCAGGTATACCCACAGCAGTGTTTTGCCAATCCTAATCAGTTTATTCAGCTGCAGCTGAGGCTCTTTTCTGCCTCTCTGATCCTTTGCTGCACTCAAAGTCTTCATGCCTCAAAACTGACTTGCATTTCTCTGTAGAAGAGAATGCTCACAATTAACAACAGACTAAAACCCAGCCCTGAGGAGAATAAGCTAAACCAACCAATGTTCCCTTGAGATCCCCATGGCAGAGTCTATGCATCTTTGACAGTGCCTTGTGAAATTCACAGTTTTCTATTGAATGCTTTATTTCAAATGAATTGATCTTATATTTAAAGAGAAGGGAGCTTTCTCCATGTCAAAGGAGGTAGAGCCTTCATAGCTCTTACAACTTGCAAGTTTTTCTTCCCATTATGAGAGTACTTCTTTGTATCTGGAGCCATCTTTTACAAAACATATATGTCATTTCTCCAGAGGATATATTCTAGCAAGACCTTACACTGCATATTTTGCAAACTTCAGCTGAAAATGCTTTTTCACATCTCAGTAAAACAATAATTTATATAAAATATTTAAAATTATTTTATTGCTTGTGGCTAAATGGATGGGAAGCAAGGGACCAAAGAGCTTTAAATTCAAATGCTCTTTTGGGCACAATGAGTGGGTGCAGTGTGGGAGATCACTGTTGCTTTTTCTTTCTCCAAGCAAAAGGAGCTTAAAATTACTCAGTAGGGTATCTCAGCCTCAGTAGGGAAGGGAAGGTGGAGAGCTGAACTCAAAAACTCAACACTTTCCCACTGTGGGCAAGCCAAGCTCCAGGATCTCTATGGAGATGATACAATATGCTCAAACTGTGATTCTTTAGAAGTCTGAAAAGAGTGGCGACCTATTTTGGCGAGCTGTCTGTACAGATGGATTTATTTTGTGAGTAACACACAGAAGACTGCCCCTTCTATTCTTCCTTCCAAATTCCTTTGCAAATGTCGTTTGTCAGAGAGGTGAATTACAGGAAGGTACTGTTCCAGCCAAAGGGGTCACTTCACTCGTTATGGTCAAGGAGGGTAAGGGACTTGTAGGTAGATTGCGTTGTCCTGAAGAACAGGCTTTTTCCTTAGCTAATGAACTAGGACCGGGGATTTACCACTTTTTACATAAAAAGTGCCACCCTTTGCTTTGTAGGAGATGACCTAAGACTGAGAAACAGGCATAGCTCCCAAGCATTATGGCTGCAGCTTAGTTTGGGCTCGCTGTCTTGTAGTGACGTTTGAGATCAGTTCACCGCTGCTCCTTCATGTCACATGCTGCTCATACTGTTTCGACCTGTAAGCCACCTCTGAGTTCACTCAAAAATACAGGACTGTAGGACTCTTGGTCAATTAATGGTAGAGCTAAACGTGTTTCAATACAAAGGCACATTTCATGAAAGCTGTTGTTCACAGGAAGTGTCTGATTTCCCCAAGGCATCTGCTTAATTTCTTTTTAAATGGACATCACAAAGCCAAGAAGGTTTTGGTTCTCAGAGAAAACATTCAAGTGTCAGATATTCTGCTCAGAAATCTGACAAAGAAAAATTGCTTGTGCTGGATCTTTTTTCCAGGCAAAATAGTTTCTGAGCAGTTTCAGTATAGATGAGCTGTGTGCTCCAGCCCTGCCTCTGATACAGAGAAGTCGGTATGGGTGACGTATGGAAGTGCTTCACAGCAAGGTCAAGGCCAGGCACAAGTCAAAAAAAAAAAAAAAAAGAAAAGAAAAGAAAACAACAAAACAAACAAACAAAAAAACCAACCCAATATGTTTTGCTCCTTAGAGTATGGGTTAATGGGGGCTGCCCAATGGTTTTAAGAAAGCCAGCAGTTACATTCATAGACACTTCCTTCAGTTGCTGTAAGGCTGGGATGCCTCTTGGAGAAGCTGCCCCTGCCTGGGACACCGCTCCATTGCTGCTGCAGATCACAGGGGGCCTGTCTTTCCTTACATCAGCAAACCTGGCCGTGGAGGTTGCCCTGACGGGTGTAGTTCAAAGGATGCTTCTGATGGTGATGAGTCCTTATAGGCTGGGTGGTGGCAGGAGAGGGCCTGGCTGGGGCACAGTGCCCATTTCCCCTCTTCAAAATCCTGCTCCTTTCCTTTGTAGGATATGAGCCCACAGCTCTCCGTGGCACCAACAGCTGCCGTGGGACTTCCAACCAAGTACAGGGCAAAAATTGAAGATGGTGTTAAACTTGCCCCCAACCCTATTTTTGGTCAGGTGGCTCAGCCAGAGGTGGGCTGAGAAGGCTGCAGCCATGTCACGCTGTGGGCTGGTGGGGATGCTGCAATCAGCAGCACAGAGAGGAGATACAGAGACTTCAGTCCTCAGACCCTTAAGTCTCACAAGACACCATGCTTCTCTTCATGTCACCTCAGACCATCCGTATTTTCCCAGAAACAGAAAGCTTCATACAGTACCGTGTAACTGAGTGCGTTTTCACAGGAACATTTTTCTGTCAAATGCCTGCCTGATTGGAGCCATACAAGCACAGATTTGTGGTGCTTATTGTGCTCCACAGTGGTGCATTGCTCTACTGAAGAGCAAAAAAGAAGAAAACTAACAGAAGTACAAACTGAGGCTAAAAACACCACCAGCTAAGCTCCAGTAACTACCAGTCCCAGCTCACAGGAATTAGCTGAAGTGTCGTCTGAATGTGTGGGGCTTTCACCGCAATTTTACCACAATTGCAGATCTTTTCCCTCTGTTCAAATCTCTGTGCCTCACAAAACCGTCAAGGATGATTTGCATTCCTTCCGTGTGACAAACCCTGGAAAGGACATCGCCTGTCACCCACTGACCAGTCCGTCCTTGTATCTGCTTCCTATCTCCATGGGTTTCAGGCCTTAGGGAACTGCAGTTTAGGAGCAAGAAATAATCTGGTGTCAAACTGTTTTTTTCTTACTCCACAACACATTTGGGACTGTTATCCTAACTGCATTTCAATAACATTGCATTTTCATCAGGAAAGAAAAATGTGCTGTGATTTGCTCTCTTCTTGGGAATTAGACTCCTTTGCATTTTTATGTTAGTTATTTTCTCTCCTCATCCTGATATAATGAGGAGAAACTTTTTCCTCATTAGTTTCACAGTGATTTCAAACACATGATCATGACTTATTTTTTATGGTAGCAAATTAGTTCCTTTATATACATTTGTGAAAAACATGATTTTGATTTTGAAATGCAAAATAATACATAACAAATATTAAATAATCTTGCAACTGTTCTGTGAACATGCCAGCATAACAGCTGTCCTGAATCAGCTCACAGATCTATTGAGTCCGGTGCTCTGACAGTACTGGATGCTTACAAATGTAGCAAAATGGAGTAAATTTACCAGCATAACCTCCTAATAGTGAGAGTTTAAAGGCCTCCCAGGATGAAGATTGCATGGTGTTTGCTAGATCCCTCCTTTGTCTAACACTTTCCGAGTCTGTTTACACTTTCTGGCAGTTTATCTTCTGACAATGAGTTTCACAGTTTGATTCTGTGCTGGGTGAAAGGGAATTCAGTCCAGGAGGTTTGGTTTTCCCTTGTGCCACCTATTACTTGTGCTGTGTAACAATGAATTAAGTGAGGCCTTTTCTGCTTCTCTGTGATTTCAATGGCCTCTGCCACACTGACTCTGCGCCGCTTCCTTTCCGGGCTGAAGAGCCCATGTTGATTTAACCTCTAGCTGCAAACCTCCCCTCAGCTTTGAACGCCAGCTCCCTCCCTCCACGCTGACTCTGAGGTGCCAGTGAGACCCCCTGGGATTTGTCCCGCAGCATCCCCTGTCGCCATCCTAATAACTCACTGGCCAAGCGGGCTGCATTTTGGTGCCCAGCCTGTCCCTGCTGCAAGGCAGCTCCCTGCAGAAGGGCCCGGGGGGCTGGATGTGCATATGGCTCTGAGCGCGCGGGACAGCTGGCTGCTGGAGGGGCGGCTGCTGAGGCATATGCTCGTTTGATGTCCCTCCGCTCCCTGTAGGTCCAAGGTGGCGCGTGGCCACATCTGCGTGGCAGAAGCGTGGCGCTGCTGTGATGTGCCGTGGTGCTCGCAGCTGCCGAGGGCTGCAGGAGCTACAGCAGGATGGGCTCAGAGAGGGTCCCCCCGGCAGCGCCCGCCTGGATCCCAACCAGGAGCCCAGGCCTGGTCCTGGGCAGTAGGGGACCCCCTGCTACCTCCCCACAACAGCCCCTGCCCACAGCATGGCCCCTTGGGCCTTCTGGAGACCCTCCTAGCCAGCAGCAGCAGCAACCCATCCTGTTGCTTGCCGGGGACAGAGAAAAGCAAAGTTCTGGCATCATCTTGGAGGATGAAAAGCAAGGTATTGGAGCTACTTGGTGCAGCCACCTTGGAAAGAAACGGGTGCGCCTCAGGAGCTGTAAAAACCGCTGCTGAAGTGACGTGGCATGTCTCTGACACCCTGGCTCCAGCACAAGCATCATCCCTAGCCTGGGGCAGCAAGACCGGGCACGGAAGGCACTTCTGGTGCCCAGGGGTGTCTTCATGTGGCTTCCCAGTCCCACAGCACTCCATGCTGCCTGGCTGTGGGTTGGTATTTTCCATTCCAGGTCTGTTTTTGGGCTGGAAGTCCTTGGCACATCTCTACCACCATGCAGACAGAATCCAAGGCTTGTTGGAAGCTCCTGACTGGGTGACATCAGCACCTGGTCCTGCACTGTGCTGCTCTGTGGCCTCAGCCAGAGCAAGCTATGGTGAAAGCTGGGCTGGGGGCAGCAGGAAGAGCTCACAGCCTCCTTCCATCATCACAGGTCAAGATTTTAAGGGCCTGTATTGTCCTGTGTATAGTACAGACTAGCTCAGACCCACTGACTTTGCCTTTCTCCGTTTTTCATAAACTCTGACATGTATATCAGAATAGAGAAAATTAACTGAGTCTCTCAGAGCTGCAACATAAAAAGTCCTGAAATATTTTTGGAAGAGATACAATATGTCAGCCTTGAGTATGTGCAATTTTCAATTATTCAGTGAAGTCCAAGCCACAAAGTCACTGAGATTTGCAAGCACCGCATATGTGGTTTCCCGCCCCACTCTGAAGCACCAGTGTGCAAGCAGCTATAGTTAACTAATGAAAAACAGCATTTCAGTGTTGCTGAAAGATGCAAAAAAAGGTGGAGTCTAAGAAAAAATAAAATTCCTGTATGAAAATGATGCTGAGATTGAGACACATCACTTTTCAGGTGCTTTTTTTTTTTTTTTTAACTCAGTGTGATACGGTAGCACACATTGTTAAGATTTTAGAATTTCTCTTCAAAGCATCAGGAAAATATATTCAGCAAAATGCTGTCTAGAAAACAAGAGAGTAAAAGCAATTTCTAGTTGAGAATCAGGATCTGCATTCTGTTTAAAGCAGCAGTTTCTTTATTATTCATAAGAAATTGCATGACAATCAAGCTGGTATAAGCACAATAACATACCAAGTAACTTGACATTTTAATTCATATACATATACATTAAAAAAAAAAAAAAAAAAAGCCCTACTGAACAGCCAGGAAGTATCCTTTGTAGTTATAAACACAAACACATTTACGAGCTGAAAGTGTGTTTTAGATTGTTTCACAAAGCAGGACTCCATATGGCAGCTGAGGTCCAGAGCTGAGATGACTCAGGAAATCGAGAAGATGAAAAGATCAGCATAGTTTATTGAGCAGGTCTGACAGATCCTGAAACATCCCCAGCTTCATGGGTTGAACAGGCGGACGTAAGAACTGGCAGAGCTGGTGACACGTTTTGCAGTAGCTGGAAGTCACAGCTACATATTTCAAAGATTAATTTTGTAGTAAATAAGCATATATTGTGGTTCATATTAAGGCTTTTTGTATGTGGGAATTTATATAGGGAAATAGGCAATAAGAAATATGACTGATTAGGGCTGTACAATGGCCTTGTATAAAGCAGGTAGTAAAAAAAGGATGGAAAATAGGCATGAAACATATCTTTATGAGACTCAGGAGGTTGGAAGCAACTTTTTGAACAGAGTTTTTTAGCTGATAAAGCAAAGCCGTAAACTCACCTGTTCCACATGTATGAAAGATAGATAAACACAGCACTGCTCCAACTGGAAATTACTTGTATTTACTCTGGACTATATTTCTACTTTGATGGTTGTTTTCATGTCTTTGCTTGTAGAAAGAAAAGCATACTTCTGTGCAAACCACCCGCAGTAATTGCACAAGGGGGAGGCTGGGCCTCCCTCAGAATGCCCTCTGTGATGGTGCCACTCCTCCAGAGTGATGCCAGCTCCCAAGAAGGCAGCCGGGCAGTGTGGGCAGAGGGTCCCACCAGCCCCGGGAGGAGCGATGCGCTTCTTGGGGGTGCCCACCTCTGCCCTCTGTGACATCCAGTCCCGCGCTGCCTGTCAGACACAGGGACTGCCTTGTGGATAGCTACTCTGCCTGCACCAAATGAAACAAATTAAAATGAAATAAAATAAAAGGTGGGACATCTAGTTATGCACTCTGTGAATTTCTCTTTTTGTGTCGCTTTGGAATGCATGCATGTCTGTTCAGACTTGAGGAGTATAATACAAGAAACCTTTTGTTTCCCCAAAAAAGCTCCGATCTCTGCTTCTTCTTCATATTGACCCTTATGCACAAAGGATCCTCCCCAGGTTGCCCTGTGAGTTTGGGAAGTAATCTTATTTCATATCAAGGCCTGATGATAGGATCTAAATGCAGTCAGCCCTTGCAGACAAGTGGCAGTGCGGCCGGGAAGAAGCGTCAGACTGCAGGCCTCTTCACTGCTGTCTGCAGGCCGCTAGGGAGCCGTGACAGGGGTTAGCCCATAACTGAGCGAGGCCTTTGGGTGTATCTGCAGCGTGACTCTTGGTTGCATTACCTTCCGCACACCGTGTGCAGAGCAAGGGCAGCTCGTTGCAAGGCGAGCTCTCGCCTCCTGCTCCTGACGGCACAGCCAGGCTCGCTGTCTCCTCCGCTCAGCTCAGGTACAGCCCAGCCCTGATGACACTCCAGGGACGTTATGCGAGGCTGCTAGCTGAGGCTGGGCGAGCTGTGCCCGGGGTGGATGCCTTGGGCAGTGGGAAGAGCAGCTCTCACAGCCTCCCAAGAGCCACAGTGACAGAAAGTGTCTGTCTCAGGCGTCGGGCTGGCTGTTCTTTGTGCCACGTGGCGCAAACGCAGGGGTGAGGTGGCTGAGCTCCACGGGCGGTGGCATCAGCTCAGCAGGCAGGCTTTGAGGGAAGCGCAAGAAATTGCCTCAGCAAACAAAGAAGGATGGTGTGCAGATCAGCAGAGCAAATGAAGGAACAAAAGAGCACAGACGTAAGGACTTATGCCCTCTCAGCGAACCAAGAGACAAACACGGAGAGGAAGGCAGAGGGAAAGCCCGTGGGATTCCTGAGCTGAAGCAAAGCTGAATAAAAGGATCTTTGAAGAAGCTACAAGCCCATCTCAAGTACGGTCATGTCCTTGATTCAGACCACGGTGCGTAAAAAGAGAGCTTTTGGGGAGCTTGTTTAAGGGTCAGTTGTACCATGCCAGAAAAACAAAACACGTGGACCTTGGTAAAGGGTGGGTCACTGGGTGACAATCCAACACCCAGCAGAGCTGCTGTGTTGGCCCTGTCCTGCCTGAATACGTCCTGCTCCCCAGAAGCCCCCTCTGGCAAGACGATTCGGCGCAGCCAGATGTGTGACGACGAGTGTTCGTGTTTCTGCCTCACTGTGGGGAATCCAGATGGGGATGGTAATAGCCTCAGCTTAAAGGGTGTTTTAAAATATTTATATTTTTACAGTGTGTACAAAGATCTGTTGATGTGAAAGCCCTTGACTTTTTAACATTAAAACTAAGTTTTAAGATTCAGCAGAATATATGTCTGTGTGTGTTCATATGGCTTCTGATGCCAAAACACACAGAAAATTAATAGACTGTCACTGAAGAGTCCAAAACTGAGTCTATCAGGAAGAAAGGAAAATGTACTTTGCTTCCTCTCATTTTCACAGTTGTTGCTTTATTTCATATTGCTCTTGGCATTTTAGCTGGTGATTGAGATATTCAAAGCCCATTCCTGACTCTTACTCAGTTCCACAATTTTTATGTGAACTACATCATTCTCTGCTCTGAACTTGCCCAGCATAGATTTCTCTTCCCAGTGAGCTCTGAGTAGGAGATTTCCTAGTCTGCTTTCTTTTACAACACTAGGCTTGGACATGAAGAGAGCCCTGGCCATACAAATCCTTATGGAAATGTGTGGCTGGTGGAAGAGAAAGACAGAGGGAAGCCGTAAGTCCACAGAGGAAGGAGTTGCGGTTACCACCTTCTGGAAGCCTTTCTCTCCTCTCTCACCAGAGTGTTTACATGAACAAGAAGGGCAGAAAATCCCTAGGGAAGGGAGCAGTTACATGGAAGAAGCAGGCTCAAGAGCCCTGGAGAAGGGCTTTTGGTAGAGATAGGGAGCTCATGCAAACATCTGTAGCTTTCAGCACACCAGAAGCTATCTTTCCACCAACAGCTGTAGGGGTGCCCCTGTGAGCATCTAATGCCTGGGAAATAAGATACATGTTTATGTTTCTTCCAGTTTTTCATTTGGTGCAGCCCAGAGAATGTTTTCCATATCCTTTCCAACTCTGCCTCCCTGCCCAGGTCGGAGGGACACACTCTCACATCAATTTTGGGAAAGGGAGAAATGGGAGAAGGGAACATGATCCCAAATTTGGTGTTGTCCCTTGTGTGCCATAGGTGGAGAAGAATATTATTTCACTGAACTGCTCTTCTCACACACTTTTTGTTTTTCCCTTTTCGTTGTCTTGCCTTCTGGCTGAACCAGGTCCAGATCTTCAGCTACAGCGAATCCACAGAACTCTCTGTCTGTGGCAAAGCTGCCAAAACATCTATGTGTATCACCAGGCCCTTAATGACCACCTTCCTGTGCTGTGTTCCTCCAAGATATGCAGATTGCACCCTGCAGGGTCATGGTGCATGGGAAAGCAGCACTGTGGATCCTCCATGCAAGATCTGCATAGGGCATCTGCCGGCAATTGCTGCAGTGCTTTTTGTTTAACTGTAACCTGACCCAGAGCCTAATAATTACAGTGTATTAAAATAATGAGGCAGAGAATATTGCAATAACAAGATTGTAGCATTGTGCAGGCTAAGCAGCAGTCAATAAAAGACCTTGTGTTGAGGGGTGAGAGGTCCACGTGTCGGGGCTGTGGGGTCTGAGCAGATGAAGGCACGGAAAATGGTCTGCCCCCTTCACTGCTGCGAGTGCCTGCTCATGCTCCATGCAACCACAAAGCCACCACCAGGACCCGCCATGCTCAGAACTGGGACAAAGAACAAGCCGATGACAGATGAATCCAAAAAAGATGGCCACAGTGGTGGCAGCAGCAACATGCCTGGGCTCGTGGAGCACCGATGCCACACTGAACACACATCCTGCAGCTGGAGGGTGGGCACAAAGCTGGGGGACGGGCACCGGTCTCCTCCAGGAGGTGCTTCTTGCTTCCCAGAGTCTGAGAAATTTGCATGCAGTGGGTGCCCTTTTCAGGTTTTGCTCTGAGGGGCTTATCCTCATTTCAAGATCAGAGACTGCTAGTTCATCTTCATTCCTCTGAGATTCAACAGATGAATTTATTGCTCACAGTCTGTGATGCAGATATAATCTGAGGAATTACATTATTACTTTCTTGTCTTTCTTAGAAGGCCAGAAATAGCTTCTGGGATATCTTATTTCTTTTATTTCACTTTGTCTTCTTTCATTTAATCTTTTTTATTTAATTTGATTTTTTGAACATGCGTAGTGTTACTCTGTTTGCATTGAACACAGTGAGGACTTTGGCTGGCTTTCCATTTGTCTGCCTCTTCCTTTTAGCAGACGGACTTCCTCAGCAGGAAGTTCTGATCGGGATAATCACTGCTGCAGATGGAAGGGTGTCCCCAAAAAGGGATCAAAGAGAGAATGCACGTCACAGCAACCATTAGCACAGGAAGTCTGGACAGCTGAGGTGGTGGCGTGTTTTGAAACGAGATTAGGAAAGAGATGCAGCTTTTGACATAGGTGCCCATGTCTGGGTGCTAATTACCAGGCGGAAGGATGAGCTGGAGGGTGCCGACCACATGGAGGCCACAGAGCGGTTCTGCTGGTTTCGTCTGGCCTATGAGGGCATCCCTTGTCTCAAGGCGGCATCTGGTTCTTAATTGTTAAAATGTCCTGGGAGGGTCTTTGCTGAGACACTGTTCTCCACTGCCTTTCTGGATAGCCAGAATCTCTCTCTTCAATGAACCTGCCTGTTTTCAAGAAACAAATGGAAAACCCAACAGATATGACAGTGCAAACCCAAACTTCCCTGATGACTCACATCTTTCTTGCTGTCTGAACTGCGGACTGTCAGTAGGTTTACATTAAGTCTGTACATTAACCTGCTTACTCAGATCTTTATGTAGAACATATCGATATTTGATGTTATTATCCTAGTTTGCTGCTTGCATCAAGGACATTCAATTAAAATTATTCTTACCCCTCTTACCTTGCCTTATTCTTACCTTACCTTATTCTTACCTTACCTTATTCTTACCTTGGCCCCTCACTACAAGGAGGACATGGAGGTGCTGGAGAGAGTCCAGAGAAGGGCAATGAAGCTGGTGAGGGGTCTGGAGAACAAGTCTTACGAGGAGCGGCTGAGGGAGCTGGGCTTGTTCAGCCTGGAGAAGAGGAGGCTCAGGGGCGACCTTATCGCGCTCTACAGGTACCTTAAAGGAGGCTGTAGCGAGGTGGGGGTTGGTCTGTTCTCCTATGTGCCTGGTGACAGGACGAGGGGGAATGGGCTAAAGCTGCACCAGGGGAGGTTTAGGTTGGATATTAGGAAGAACTTCTTTACTGAAAGGGTTGTTAGGCATTGGAATGGGCTGCCCAGGGAAGTGGTTGAGTCACCATCCCTGGAGGTATTTAAGAGATGTTTATATGTTGAGCTTAGCAATATGGTTTAGTGAAGGACTTGTTAGTTAGGTCAGAGGTTGGACTGGGTGATCTTGGAGGTCTCTTCCAACCTAGACAATTCTGTGATTCTGTGATACCCCAGATACCCAATTTTACAGAAAAGAGGGACTATAACTGTAAGCAGATGTCACACCAAAAAAAGAGTAGTGAGTAGGTAACGTGTTCTTCAGGCTTGTAGAAATGCTATTCTTTGGTGTGCTGAAAGGTAGCATAAAATGCAGACTGACCACATATTTGCACCAGACAGGCATCCAAATCTCCATCCAGAGCCAGGTCAAAGGTGAATCTCACAAATCTAAATCCAAAGCTGGATTTACACAGCTCTAAATTTAATTCACTATACCAGCAAATGCTCTCAAGAGCTCAGACATCCTGAATGTGCTGCTGTAGATTTGAACTCTAGGGCATGAGATTGCTTTTCCCACACAGTTCTGTGACAAGATAACAGTAAATCGCAAGTGTGTGATGAAGCTGTGCATCCTTGTCATTTTTCTTAACAATTGAGTTATTCTTTCTGAAGGAGAGGCTTTGCATGCCAGTGACTGGAGCAAAGGGATTCACATTTATCTGGCTAGGTAATGATCTATAAATGTGGTAGAGAGAGCTCAGTAAAAGCTATCACTTCCAAACAAGAAGGAACATACATCTAGCACCCAGGAAGTTTGGATAATCAAGGTACAACACAGAAAACAAACTTAAGTGGAGCTTTTGTGAGTCAGAAAAACACTGAAAGAGAAATCCTGTATAAATTATCCAGTTCGTTTGTTCTTTGGCTGTTTGGTTAAGGGCTTTTGACCCTGAGAGCTTCTGCTGGTGCTACAAAGCTGCAATAATTTTTTTTTATTATTATTTTTTTTTTTGCAGTGTTGCTCAAAAATCAAAAAGCTGTTAAAGCCACGTGGGAATATTCATAATGAGAGGGCTAGATGATTCAGGAAATTAGTAATGGTTTATGGGGCCTTTCACTTTGTAGGTCACTGGCTTAAATACAGCTTATTGCCATCCAGCTATTAAACTTTGCTTTGAATTTTCTCAGGTGAGCACCAAGGATCTGGCTGTGCCCACATTTCTCTGCCATGTACAAGGCTGATGGGACCCCAGCTAGCATGACCCCAGCTGCAGACAGGAGTGTGACGCAGATAGGAGGATCCCAGCATGTATTTTTGGCATGGGAAAGATGGGAAAAAGTTTGTGCATAAAAACTCTGGACTGCTCAACAAGCACAAAGTCCAGAGCTCATTGCTTTGGAGAACTGTTACAGCAAAGCAATTGCAATCTCTTGGGGCAGCACAAAAATGTCACCTTATTTTTTTCCATCAAGTACTGTATTCAGTAGGGATGATCAAAATCATATCTTCCTACTGTCCTGGTTTTAGCTAGGATAGAGTTAATTTTCCTCCTAGTAGCTGGTAGGGTGCTATGTTTTGGATTTAGGATGAGAACAATGTTGATAACACACTGACATTTTAACTGTTGCAGAGCAGTGCTTACACCAAGCCAAGGACTTTTCAGCTTCTCGCTCTGTCCTGCCAGCGGGCAGGCTAGGGGTGCAGCAAGAGCTGAGAGGGGACAGACCCAGGACAGCTGACTCAAACTGGCCAAAGGGGTGTTCCATACCATCTGGCGTCATGCTAAACAATATATAGGGGTGGCTGGCCGGGGTGGGGGGCCGGCTGCTCGGGGATAGGCTGGGCATCGGTCAGTGGGTGGTGGGCAATTGCATTGTGCATCACTTGTTTTATACCTATTATTATTATTATTATATTTTCTGTCCTAATAAACTGTCTCTATCACAATCCACAGGCTTCAGTTTCTCATTTCTCTCCCCCATCCCAGAGAGGGAGGGGGGAGGGTGAGCGAACGGCTGTGTGGTGTTTAGCTGCCGGCCGGGTTAAACCACAACACCTACACATGACAATTTCAATACTAAAGCATTCATTTTTCTTCATGTATCTGGACAAGAAGTCAGATAATCAAACTTCTTAATGGAATTAGAAGTGCCAAAATAATTGGTGCCAAAATAGCAAAATATTTTGTTTGATCTCTTCAAGCTACATGAAATGATTTGGTATATCTGAGCCAAAGCATCTCTTACTTCTTTTTAAATTTCTTGTAATTTGTGTTCTCAAATGAGAGAGCACTGACTTATCTGCACCATCATGCACTGTTTTTCCCAAAGACCGTCTTAGCCCAATCCTGGCTACAGCAAAAAGTCAATGCAAGATGCACTTTGGCCCTTGCCATTACCTTGCTCCCCAGTCAATCCCAAAAAGGGGGAAAAGACATCCCAGGCTTCCCCTTACACCAGTTCTATCACCTGCAGGACAGAAGAGATGCAGATTTTGGAGACTTTGTCCTCCACCAGGATTTCCTTGTGATAGTGACAGGTCCTCAGGAAACTGGACATACCCCACAAGAGCATCAGAAGATACACACTCCCTTCTGATGAAATATTAAAGTTGCCAGGACATTGTTGCCCAGATGGGAGCAGATGCATCATCCCTTTGAAAGCCATAAAATTATTTTATTGATCCACTCTCAAACATAAGAGATCCCATTTTGGCATATTTACTCCCAGCCAGGAAAAATGTAAGTTAAATCTCACATAAAACTTGCCCATCACAGTGGTTGGCCTCCCCTGAAGGTGCTCTGAACACAGAACAAACAGTTTTGTCACAAAAATCAGATATCCTTTCCTCTGATCTCTCAACTACTGAACATGTGGCATGTCCCTAAAGTCTTTAAAAGAAACAATCAGAAAGAAATAGAAATTTGGTCAGAATAAGACTAGGGAAAGAAAGACAAACAGAAAGACAGAAAGACAGAAAGACAGACAGAAAGACAGACAGAAAGACAGACAGAAAGACAGAAAGACAGAAAGACAAAGACAGAAGGAAAGAAGGAAAGAAGGAAAGAAGGAAAGAAGGAAAGAAAGAAGGAAAGAAAGAAGGGAAGAAGGAAGGAAGAAAGGAAGGAAGGAAGGAAGGAAAGAAAGAAAGAAAGAAAGAGAAAGAAAGAAAAAGAGAGAAAGAAAGAAAGAAAGAAAGAAAGAAAGAAAGAACGAAAGAAAGAAAGAAAGAGAAAGAAAGAAAAAGAAAGAAAGAAAGAAAGAAAGAAAGAAAGAAAGAAAGAAAGAAAGAAAGAAAGAAAGAAAGAAAGAAAGAAAGAAAAAGAAAAAGAAAGAAAGAAAGAAAGAAAGAAAGAAAGAGAAAGAAAGAAAGAAAGAAAGAAAGAAAGAAAGAAAGAAAGAAAGAAAGAAAGAAAGAAAGAAAGAAAGAAAGAAAGAAAGAAAAAGAAAAAGAAAGAAAGAAAGAAAGAAAGAAAGAAAGAGAAAGAAAGAAAGAAAGAAAGAAAGAAAGAAAGAAAGAAAGAAAGAAAGAAAGAAAGAAAGAAAGGAAGAAAGAAAGAAAGAAAGAAAGAAAAAGAAAGAGAAAGAGAAAGGAAGAAAGAAAGAAAGAAAGAAAGAAAGAAAGAAAGAAAGAAAGAAAGAAAGAAAGAAAGAAAGAAAGAAAGAAAGAAAGAAAGAAAAGAAAGGAAAAACAAGCTCCTGTATGTCTTTTATCTGACCCCTCAACCACTCTTCTCCTAGATGTTGCCCTAACCTCTCCACTGGAATACACACATAATTGATCCTGAGAAAATCTGGTGTGTTCATCATTTGTTGCTAGAAGATAATGTGGTATATGAGTCATGGTAGAGTGGATAATAAACACACTGAATTGTCCAACTATTTCTGGTCAACATCTTACTGATACCACAACTTATAATTAATAACATTGCCGTTTTATTTTGCAAAAAGCTTTCTTGAACTCCTGTCCCTCTAAATGCGTTTTCTTGATAATTTCTGAAGATATGCCCTTGATAAGTGTCTAATTCCATTATTATTATTCAGTGAAGTATTTGTAATTTTCTTCTTATCTTGAAAGCAGCAAGGAAATTTGCAACTGTCTTTTGTTTTTTGTAAGGTGAAACATTGCTCTCTGCAGAAAAAAACAGTCAGTTGTGATTATCTCTTGGCTGTTTTATGTGAGTTTTTGTTCTTCCATTCACTTCAGGCTTTTCCCTCATTTGTTGATTTTGCTGCTCCCAGACTTCAGCAGAACTAAGTGTCTTTAAATATTTGTATCAAAGCAAATATTTGAATCCAAATTATAAGAGGAAGGAAACAGAGAAAAATGAGAAGATGCAATAAATGCCTCCAAAGGGCAAGTGAATGGCCTTGAGCGAATTGATGTACTGTGGTTTCTGTGTTTAGATGAGGCATTGCATGCATGTCCAGCAGTTTGTAAACAGCCCAGATTTTTCATCCACAGTCCAACAAGCAAACAGATAACAGACCACAGGCTCTGAAATCTGGAATAATGAAAATTAACCAGTTGGCAAAAGCCGTTGCAGGGAGAAGATGACAGCTTCCAGAGGACTTCTTGGTCACACATTGGACATTAACGAATGTCATCATGGGTTTCCTGCACAAAAGCTTCTTGTTCTACCTCAAAATTCGGTAAAAATCCTCAATTGGAAGCACAAAACTGGCTTAATCTCTGGCTGCAGAGCACAGGCAGCCTGTCACAGCTTGCGGCCATGTTCTCAAGCATCCTTATTCTTCAGAAACGCATCTCAGTCTGGGTACTTGAGGATAAGGTGCCATTTTGCCATGTACACTAAGTGCGTGGCCTCACAGCTATTTCGGGCCGCGGGAGCAAACTGAAGCCATGGGAATGAGCACTGCTGTAAAAGAAATCAAACAGCTCAGCGCAGTGGATGCTGACTCTTCAACTCTGATGACTTTTCTCCCTGCGGTGGGTGTCACTGAGGAGGAGCAGGGATGTCCGCGAGGTCCTGGGACACCTTCCAGCTGCTGCAGAGGAGCCATGGGCTCAGTTCTTAAGGGCCAGGGAAAGTAGGAGGGGGTACTGAAGTGCAGCAGTGGCAGGGCTGGGGTGGACATCGTGAGTGAGGGTTGGGTCAGCTCTGGGACAAAAGAGTGCCTGACCCTGGTACTGCCCCACTACATGGTCAGGGGACATTTCCCTTTTCCTAGCTCCCAGCTGGCTTTCTCTCCCCATCTCCTCATGATAAATGCATTTCCATTAAGCTCATATTCATCTCCAGGGAACAGGCAATGGGTGGAGGAGGGCTCTGGACAGGAGCTGGTATCTCTGATGCCCTCTGCATCAATATGTCCATTGTCCTGCCCCACCAGGCTGACTGGCACCAAGCAGTCCTCCGTGCCACTTCCAGTTTTGGTTGACACACATCTATCCCAAATCTCTACAGATGCCTCAAAAGTACCAGCAGGATATTTCTAAATGAAACCCAATAATTTCTATCACAAGGTATCTTAGGATCATACTAAAGAATGGATTTTTTCTTTCTTTAATTCTGAGTGTTCTTTAAGAAAAAATTCAGGCACAACATTGATGTCCTAAATAAAAATCAGATGACTGACCCATTGCCCCCAAAACTTGCAGAAGCTCCTAAGTCATGTCTTGAAGAACCAGTACCCCAGGCATGATAGAAAAGGCTTCATGGGAGATGCAGGCAGCTCTGAGCACAAGACACAATGCTGCCTGTGACCACCAATGTCTGTAATAAACTACAGAAGTCACTGCAAATCAGTTCCAGTCTGTTGCTAGCTACAACTTAGATTTACAAAAAATCATTCCAGAAACTGTCCTACCTTTCCCTGATTTGGGACTATTTCACAATTTCCCATCATCCCCATTGGCTATGTGAAAGAAAACAAGGTACAAATTAACATAAATAGTTTGCAGTTCACCAAAGGACAATTTTAATCTAAATGATCCTGACTATTACTTTAAAAACTGTGTATCCAAATGTGATTGGACTTACACTTGACAGAAAGATAGTGCAATATCTTCAACCATACCTGAGGGGTTTTCTTGCCAGATTTCATGCAGAAACTGAAAGAGACACAGTTATTATGTTACTTTTAATAGAAATAATCTCAAAAGTCACGAGCTACTGTCTTCATAAATATTTATTATGAAGTTCCTATTTGAATATGATTAGATGTTAAATAGCGTTCTGGAATACCATACTTGGCTAATGAAATTTTCAGTTTTATTATAATTATAAGTTTAAAAAGCTGCTAAAAGCTGCATTTGTCTTTTACTGCTTTTTTTTGTTGTTTTTTTTTTTTTGAAGTCAAGTATAAGACTATTCAGAACCAGTGTCTTCCTACCACATTATCTAGTCACTTCTGTTTCTCTAAGCACAGAGAAATTAAACTCTGGGGGAGAGATTTTGGGTTGTGAAGTACAGTCTGCTTTGGGAGGTGGGTGTAATTCCATCAAAGCTTATTCTGCCTGAATTCCTATCATCAGATTCATTTTCTTAGATATAGCTGTCACTAATGAATTGTATAGAAGTATCTAAGCATTGTTTCCAAGTAGCTCTTAGCCACCAGTAATGGCTTATAATACACTTACTGCTTTTTTTTTACAGAACAGAACAGACCCCAAAGGCTCTGTTCAGATAACATTTTGGCTCTGGAGAAGTGAGTCATTAAGCACTAAGTAATTATTCGTGCAAATACAGAAGGAGAGGTTCTGGTCAAGGTCTGGAAAGACAACAGGGGACATGTCAATGACAAAGAAGAGATACAGTCACAGAGAAGATGTATGTTCCAGAATAAAGGTATAAATTGTATTCAGAAAATGACAGCCTCTTTTTAAAATTTACATTTTATTTATTTATTTAAATTTTAAATTTTATTTTTTATTTTATTTTTTTATTTAAATAAAAATTAAATTTTATTTATTTATTTAAATTTTATAATACTTGAAGGAATCTCAATTTCTTTGAAACATCACTACTATTGACTGATCATGCTTATGTGGACATATTTGGAAAACATTCACACATATTATTACGGAATGAAATAAAGTTAATTATTCCTACACAAAAAGCCTGGAGGAAAAAGAGGAAAGAACTGTATGGGACAAGCTTCCAGAATCTTCTCAACTGTAGGAGGAGAAACGAGGAAAAGAATAAATAAACACGGACATTTTGAGGCAAATGGCCATCTCAGGTTTGTTTATACAAGTAATGATAATGCAGGCCCTCGAGTGTGACAGTGTGGCACATCCTAGCAAGAGGGCAAGCACCCTCTGCACGGAGTATGAGAGAAGAGCAGCTCCACGGGGGGAAAGAAGCGTGTATGGCTTGAGTTTAAAACCAGAGCTCATTTACATTAAGAGATCAATCAGCGGGAAAATCCACTCGGCAGCACTAGCCCATCAGTGAGCGAGCTAATTGAATACAGAGCGAGGCAGAGTATGGGTGGCCTCCTTCCTCTTTCATCTGCAGCGCAAAGCGTGCGGCAGCGCCGAGGTCCCCCCGCTGCACACCCAGCGCCCTCAGAGCGGGCCGCACTCCCAGGCGGCTCCAGGAGCCTTCTCCTCGAGCCTGTGGCACCTCTGAAACCAGCGTGGCTGCTGGTGAGCAGGAAAAAGCACGGCAGGACGGAGCGTGGGGTCCGTCCCCTGTCCCACGCTGGGCGGGAGCTGGAGCAGACGTGGCTGCATGCAGCGCGCAGCATTGCTGGCTCCCTAAATAAACATGCTTACATAACATGTAAAATCATCCCATCTCCCCCCCCCCCCCTCTTCCCCAGGTTCTTTTGGCAGAAAGGCTCACAGGAAATATCCTGTTAGTGAAGATAAAAGGCTTGATTTACTCTGCTCCTGATAATGCATAATTGCTTAATCACAAGCACATAATTAAACTCCATTGGGAAGGTTACAGTGACAAAGATTGCTGAGCAAAGATGAGTTCCCCTGGAGAGGCAATCTTTGCATCAGCTGGATTTTTTATAATGGCAACGAGGGGAAACGCACTAAAGAGCCTGCATGTTTGGCAAGAGCTGTGGAGTCCTGGGCAGAGAGGCTGGACACAGCCAGACTGATAGCAACAGAGGGAAAGCAGATAACATTTTAAACTAATTGAGCCACACTGAGTTGCTGGTGGGAACATCTCTGGAGAAGTGTTTTGTGGGGGCCAGCAAGCTCAGCAAGCTCCGGAGAACCTGCTCCGAGCACTCAGCACCCCCAAGCTTGCCCCAGCGAGGGGGTCCCACCACACCAAGGCTGTGCCGATACTGATGATGCGCTGTGTGCTGCATCCCTGGGGCACTGCATGTGTATTTATGCAGCATAAATGCAGGACAAGCGTGGTGGACCCACGTCTGACAGAGCAGATTCAGAAGGGTGGCGCAGCCCCCCAGCACATAGCGGTGCCCAGGTTCTGTCCTCTAGTGCAGGAAAAGGACTATAAGGAGCCAACAGAAAGCTGTTCCTCCCAGCGAAGGAAGGCAATTTTGCAAACTAGTGCATGAGTCATGTTGCCTTTTATTGAAACCTGCTCTCCAGTCATCTGGAAGCCAGTGGTAAAGATATTTTTTAATTCCTTTGTCATGTAAATTCAGTGTCACTACTGCGTTAGGCACCCACCACAAAGGAACAGTAGTTCACTGAGATCGTCAGAGCCTGGTGTGCATGTCCACAGCTCTGAGGCTTCCTTAATAACTGCATAAATAAATGAATGAAGTCCTGTTTGCACATGGAAGAGCACTGCATTCATTTTCATTACTGATGATGAAGGAAGTCTGGGAACTAAAAAAAAAAAAAAAAATAGGCAAAAAATTTTCCATATACAAGAGCCACTGTGTTCCTAGCAGAAAGAAGACAGTCAGTTCCAGTTTGAGGGAGCTGGTCTGTAAGTGCAAGTAAAGAGCGTCACTTTGCAGCCTGCACAGCAGCAGAAGAAAAATCTCTGCTTCAGAAAATGGTGCTTGCTTTGAGCTGGCAAGAGCTGTTTCAATAACAGGTTGTGGGGAACGTTACTTCAAAGTTTTGAAGGCTATGGAGTTTTGGAAGCAGTTGCTGAAATTTGTATCCAAAAGTGATTTAACTTCCCCAGTAAGTGATGTGTACAAATGGCACACACCACTAAACCACATATGCACGCAATGTATGAATTCCCACATTCCTGACTTCCCATTCCAGCTTTAACATTTTTTCCAGTGCGAAAAGAAATGAATCAAGCTTGCAATAGGATGTGTGTATAGATGCCAAAGAAAAAATTAAAATCAGCTGTTATTTGAAAATTACGGAGCCTGGAGTACTTTGTTTAGGTATTTAATGCCCTCATAAATCCTTTACACCATTGTGGGTAACCAGCTAAAGGTGGAACTCTTTACGGCAAAGCTATTCTGGGTTTCTTTGGCTTTTTTGGTAGCATGACCTTTTATAGTGACCCAGATGGTTACAAAATCATCAAGATCCGTGGGGCAAATCGCTCTTCTGTGAACTGATTCTTGTGGTGTGGTAATTCACCTATTTTAAAAGCATTTTTGTTGCTGCTGCCAAAGAAGCATTCTGGCCAAAAAAGAGTAAATGCAGGGACATCCTGGAGAATATATGGTTCAATATTTTTCTTTGCCCCAACTTGCTCTGTTAAGAAAGAGAGAATTTCTGGGGCCACATGGAAGCAGAATGACCATAGTTTGCAGTGTATGAAAGGTTTCTGCAGCAAAGCAGTATTTCTCTCAACCAGCCTAATAGTACAAAGTATCTCAAAATTTTTAGGAACAAGCTTTCCTTTGAGGGCTTGTCAGCATAATTATGGCAGGAACAAATTTACCAAAATAAATCTTCATTTAATGGATGTTAGTAGCTGTCATCTTTGAAATTGTTTAAATATAATACAGGAAGGGAATGAGACAAAGAAGTGTTACATCTTGTTTAATACCTTAAAAATAACACCACCACTCTGCTAAACAAAAAGGGACATAATGCAACACTTAGAAGAAAAAAAACAGTCATTTTTATCTTGATATTGTTTAGCATGAGTTCATCTCTGTCTGTGTAAGGATACTACGCTGTAGTGCAGGATGCAGAGACATGAATCTTATTTCAGCCAGTGGGGCAACAAGGGATTCTCCCTGCTACTTCTATTACCCTTTTTTTTTTTTTTTTTTGGTCCTGATTAATGTCCTATCTTCCTTGAAGAATACAGAGGAAGGGAGGAGTCAGCCTGAAAGCAGAGCTAGAGGAAGCTGTGTGTCACCTTCTGCATTGTAAAAGTACCACAGTCCTCTGCTGTATTTTATTTCTATGTCCACATCCTGAATCCTTTCCCTTTTTTCCTTTCAAGGGGAAAGGTAGTGATAAGGGAAGATACAGGCTGGCAGCTCTTAATTTGGCTTCAGGACTAAACCCAGCAGCAAGCTGGGGAAAGCAGCATGTGCTAGGCTCAGGGTTTTTGTGGCCTCTGCCTATTACAGGGTAGGAAAGTGGATCTGAGCATGACACTGGGTATGGGGAGAAAAAAATACATGTTTTTCAAGCAGATTTACATACATTTTACTTCCTGTCTAGTTCTCTCACACTTGCATTTCTGTAGTCTGCTACCACCTGTTGCAACATAGATAACAGCCAGCAAGAACAAGCATGTTTGAGGTTTTGGACCCAATCAGCACACCACGGAGGTTGTTATTCAGAGACCTAAGCCTTACAACGTTGGACAAGTACCCTGAAACTACCTGCAGCCCACTGTGCATCTTTTCACAAAAAGATCAAAAATCACAAACCATTTGGAGGTAACACAACATCTCCAGTGGGGAAACACAACCGTGCTGCAATCATTTGCAATTGCTTACCACAGCTAGAGCTTTGCTCCTGGACGGATGGGACCAGGACCTGAAGTGTCAGGGCCCACTGCAATAACCTGTGGTGGATGTAAGCAATGCGAATGCAATTAATACTCATGCCTGGTCTACAGCAACTCAGCTCCCCTAGTGCAGTGGAGTGGCTAGAAGAGCATCCTCTCTAATGGCACATAAACACTTTCTAAGTGGCTGTCCTGTTAAGGTTATGCAAGACACAGGGCAGTCCTCTGCGATGTGATGTCAGCTCTGGTTCCTGGCCTGACATACAGTTACACAACAGGACAAGAGGAGGGGAGAACATGGAGATGCTCTGGGACTAGCAATTTTTGAAATACAGTTTAAGCACACAGTTTCTGTTGCAGTCACTGGTGAAACGTCAGACAGATATACATCAGAGTGGGGGGTTCAGGTTGATCTAAGACATGCCAGTCTTTTTCCTTTTTGTAATATTATTATTTACTTTTTTCACGTATCTGTCCTGATTTTTCCTCTCTCAGAGTCTTGGCAGAGGTGCAGGAAGAAGCTCAGAAGTGCATAACTTATGGCTGAGTAACGCTCTACTGAAGGCAGGGAATCTCTTTTTTTTTTCATTTTTTTCATGGTTTTTCTTACTTTGTGCATGAACTGCTATCCTACAAGACCTCCTGATATTTAGCATTCCTTCCACACTGGTTAATTTGTGCTTGTTGTGAGAAGCATGTGGTGGGGACTTGAGGTCAGCATTGGTGGAGACTTGCAGGGAAGGGAGATGTTACTACTGTGCTGCACTGCCCAAGCAAAGTGAGCAAACCCAAACAAACCTTCTTCTTCACTGCCCTTGTAAGCTCACTCTGGTACAGCAATGAATGCTGAGCAGATGTGGAAGAGTGTCTGAGATGGAAAATACCCTCAGGCACCACCCTTGTAGGCTAGGTTGTGCTGTTCTCTCTTCCCATTGCTGTTTGGAGAGATCAGGACTATCAGCCATAAGGAATGGTCCTCTTACCTACTTGACACCTCAGCCAGAATTTTTGAAAGCATTTTTGTCCTCCTGCAACTTGAGGAAATCATGTATGTGTCCCTGGCTGAGGAGGGAATTGCCAGGATGAATGGGGCTGAGGGTGTGTGAAGGACTCTTTGCTGGCGCAAGTGAGTGAGAACAGCTCTCCAAGCAGCAGGCACGATCCCTGGCTATGACATGCCCACCACCAGGTTTACACACTATATGCCCAGCAGGGGTGTGGGCTGTTGGCACAGTCACAGGCAAGAGAACCGGGGCCCAAAGTATACACCAAGTAAAAACAGGGAGAAAGGGGCAGCATGCACTGGCCTCTCTGGTCCAGCTATTGGACTCGTTACACAAGGGGAATGTCTCTGCCCGCCCGAGCTCTCTGGGAAATTGCCAATACCCCAGAGCCATACGGAGCACAGGGCTACCCTGTTCCTCCACCAAACCCTCCCAGCCTGTTACTTAATTTCCTATTTTCCACCATGTATATAGAGTTTAACTGTTCACTTAGTCACTCAACTGGGAAATTACATGTGGCTGTCGTGTAGGAGCCCCATCTACTCATACATGTAGTTGTGTTCTCTTCTTTTGCCCAGACTTGGACTGGTCAGAATAAAGCTGGGAAACTTGTCAGACAAAAACAATTTTGGTAATGAAGATCTGAACTGTACACACTGATAAATTTCAGTTTGAACTAAATCTTTTGTATACAAATATTTGATAAGGTTTTCTGTTTTCTTTTATTTCTGATGCACCCTACCTTGCACAAATTTCTTTTGGGGATATCCTGGAAGAAGGCACTACAAGAAAACCACTCAACCAAAGACTCCCCTGAAAGTGAATAAAGTCAGGCCTGGAACCCAAGCCTATCTGTTCTGTGTGAAATTGAAGAGAGCAAAATCCTGGATCGGAAAACCCCCGCATCTCTGTGGAGTGTTCGACCCTGTTATGACCTTCATGGCTCAAACCTTTGTGGCTCTTTGTATGTGTTTTTATGATGAAGGAAATACGCAGTAAAACCAGGCCTGTATGGTCAGGATCCCTCAAAATAAAGGCAGTCAAACAGAATAAATCAATGCAGAAAACTGGCTGTCTTCCTTTTTTCTCCAAGTTACTTCCTCAACATCCGCCTTCACTGCCCTTGGTAACAGAATTTTTCTGCAGGGTGTGTATTTTATACTTTGACAACTTGGTACAAATATTTTATTGTTAGAATTGGGACGAAGTTATGTTAGCAATCCAAATACCTATTCTGAACTGCATGTGTCTGAACTTGTGCATGTATATAAAATATTAAGCTTTTTTATTCCCCCTCTAGTCCTCACAATTTACTTGGAACCAGCAGTAGCATTCAGGCTAAACAGATGTTCTCTCAGAAAAGCAGCTTGCTTTCTATTGCTTTGTAAAAAGAATTGGATTTATCTGAAGCAATACAAATTCCTTGTATTAAAAAAAAATCCGTTCCACGTGAATGCTAATGCCACCTCCAAATGATGTGTGTGTGTGCAAAGTACCTTTGAAAGAAGCCCTTCACAAACCTACTTGCATCAGGGGATGCAACTGGTGGACTTGCATTTGAATGTGGCTATTGTTCTACTCTCTGTCACATTTGCTTTTCCAGTCAGTCTCAAATGTAACTTCCCAGCCACAAGAAATTGTTTTGAGTTGTTGGCAGTCTAATTCATCTAGATTGTCTCTTTGTTTGCTGAAAGATTTTAGTCTCCAGTGAGAGGAAAGGATTTTGCTATCAGCTTTTATTCACTGTGGGGCAAAATGCAGGCAGGAGAATAGAGTTCCACAGGGCAATATCAAAAGGACAGGAGAACTTGTTCAGGTCACTGGCTTTAGCCTTGCAATAGCTTTGGCCTAAAGTATCCATGCTGTGCTTGGAAAGAGCAGGGCTCGAGGCATCTGGTGCTTAACTGAGCAGCCATCTCCTCAGCCCATTCGTACCCAGTTTCTTCAAACTACATGAAAAGGAATTTCTGTCCAGCCTTCTGCCCCATGGCAGGCTGAGCTACATCTATATCTGTCACTCCTGGCCCTAGTTTGTCTAGCTTGCACTAAGACCTCACATGTTGGGGAGGCCACAGCTTGCGTTGGCAAGCAATTACAGCTTTTCTCTGTCCTCACAGTCTCCACTTTCTAACCTAAATTAGGTAGTTTAAGATCCTCAGCTTCTGTAAAATGACATGAGCTGTGCTGACATCAGTGAAATTTCACCAGTAAACATGCTTTGAAGATATGACCTAGTACTGTCAAAGCTCAGTCCTTTTACTTGCCTCTTAATTTTTCTGTTCCTCCTCTTTAACTGTTGATAGATTCACGATGTTCCTTCCACTCACTTTAACTTCTAAGCAGTGTGAAAGTGCTGACGTTCACTCCTACATACCATCATCAACATTCAGCTCTCTTCTTATGTTCATATTTCTAAAACTTTCAGATCTTCATCTTCACACTTGCCCACTACAGCATTATGCTGGGGATCTAAAAACCACATCAGACACTTGAAGAAGTGTTTCTGAGATCATCTTCAAGCACCTCTCCTATGAGGACAGGCTGAGAGAGCTGGGGCTGTTCAGCCTGGAGAAGGCTCCAGTGAGGCCTTCCAGCACCTAAAGGGGGCCTACAGGAAAGCTGGGCAGGGACTCTTGGTCAGGGAGTGTGGGGATAGGGCAAGGGGGAGTGGCTAAAACAGGGTAGGTTTAGATTAGATGTTAGGAGGAAATTCTTTACTCAGAGGGTGGTGAGTCACTGGAACAGCCTGCCCAGAGAAGCTGTGGGTGCCCCATCCCTGGAAGTGCTCAAGGCCAGGCTGGATGGGGCTTTGGGCAACCTGGTCTGGTGGGAGTGTCCCAGAGGGGGTTGGAACTGGGTGATCTTTAAGATCTCTTCCAATCCAAACCATTCTACGATTACAGATTTGTCTTTCTGAGCAAATAAACCTCTTTGTGACTCTCACATGGCTTCCCAAGATCAAATTTTCTGAGGTTACCTTTAATACCACTCATAGTGCAAGAGCTCAGGCAGTTCCTCTATTAGTATGTGTGTCTTCCCACTTCTGTAGCGACATCAGCTTCCAGCATCCATTTGTCCTGTTGCCCAAAAGAAATCTTCAAGTTTTCTTCACTTTCTTTGTTTTTTGAATCCACAGCTTTCCAAAGGTGTCATTTAAGGCTTTTCTCTATGATCTCAGACCTTTCTTTAAAGACTGCTCTTGCTGCAAAGCTTACAGAAGATTGTCAACTGCAAAAGTCTACTTAGAAGATAAGAGGCATTACTACCTTTTTTTTATTAACTTATTTGACAAATTTGAATACAATTAAAACACAAAGTGTTGCCAAATACCCATACACACACGTGCTAACTTTTGCAAGAATAATTTCTCTATCACTACTACTTTAATCTTTCGCCTGTTTTCTCTGATTCCTTTGTTCACTCATTTACTAGGTCTTGTCTTAAATTAGCAGCATTTGCCATGCAGGTAATATCATTCACTATGTGTTTGTGCAGATGCACATCTCTGCATTTGTTCCCACATCTGCCTGTGTTGTAAATTGTATTACAATCCAGCGTGGACCAGGAGTTGACTAAAACTCTACATATTAATCTGCATTTTGTCATGACATCTCTGGGATGTTTTTGCTGTGCTCTCCTATACTGAACAGCAAAGGTCTCATGTTTTAAATTTTGTGCACCCGCAGTGGGTTTATTGGTAGCCGGTGCTAGCACTGGCCAGGCACCCCGCTTGGGGAAAAGGCTGCCTTTACCTTCAGACGACTGGGTAAGATACAGACATGATGAGCAATTCTTCCCTACGTTTCCCCTGAGGACAGCTGTCAGTAGTGTCTGGCACCTTGACAAGGGGGGCTCTGGACCATGGAGTTCACACTGGGTAGCGGTTCTTGCAGTCTAAATCTCAGAGGCCTCCTATGCAGACTGTTTGACTTGCTCATTGTTTGGCTAACTGTTGACTTTGGACTTGGATTAAATAAAAATATTAATGTTCAGCACATATACACCATTGCTTATTGGTACCAGTTTGTAAAAGATTTAAGGACAGAGAAATTAGTCTTGTGTGGGAATCTGATTGGTCATAATGTGCATTCTCTTGTGGCATTTTTGTTGTTGATGTTGTTGCTGTTTTTATTTTTTTCCTAGTTATAGCTCTACATTATACATAGTCTTGCTTTGCCCATTAGGCTCTGCATATGCACCTACTGTGAATTTGCTGTGATCTGCACCTTTGCATGCCTTCACTTGCTTTCCCGCTTCAGTGTTTCCCCTGCTTTCATCTCATATAATTAATCATCTTGCTGAAGGAAACCTGATACTGATACCCTGGAAATGCTTAGGCAAGTACCCTAACCTGAAGGGAATTCTGGGCTTGCTGAGGATGTACCTGCAGTGAGAGGGCTGCTTTAGTTGGAATATTTGCCTTGATAGTTTTAGGGGTTTCTGGAACAACAAGGTATTATAGAATGGGCCTATGCTGGCATGCAACATGTAGGAATAGCAGATGTACTTGCTTATCCCCATTGAAGATGCCATCAGCTCACATAGCTGGCTCTACCCATCTCAAAAAACATCTCTGCATGGTAGACATAAGCAGTTGAACGTCAATGAAAACCAGGTTTGTTTAGTCCTTGCAGTTCTTGCAGGGAGTAAATGGTGGAGTCACCGTCCCTGGGGGTGCTTAAGGAAAGGTTGGGCCTGGCGTTTAGGGCATGGTTTAGTGGGTGACATTAGTGCTAGGTGGATGGTTGGACCAGATGATCTTGGAGGTCTTTTCCAACCTTAATAATTCTATGATTCTATGATTCAGAAGGCTATTAAAAAACTAAGGGAAACACTTTTTCTTTGGGCCACAAGAAATCTGGGATCAAAGCAGAAAGGATTCTTCCTGTTCTGTCCTCTGCCTGCAGAATCATTGGGTTACCTACACAATAACAATATATATTGGCAGCGTGGCCCACAAGTAGGCATGGCTCATGGCAGAGCTGAGCCTGGCTGTGGTGCCAAGAAGCCTCATGCCGTCAGTGGTCTCTGAGATCTGCTCCTTATGGAGCTGAAGGTCACAAATGCCTCCTACCGCATGCTTTTCCCACACTTCTCAAAGGCAGACCAGAACCACCTCATTAAAAAAACTGTCTTACAGGAACATCAGGGCTTACTTGAAAATGGGGTAAACAGGAACTGCCACAAGTACCTTGTTACTTGTAGCACTGCTGGCAAAACAATAATGCACATACAAAAGCAAAGCAAACGCAAGCAATTTTGTGCCCCATCTGAGTGTACTTCAACATGTTGGTAGTGTTGGCATTTTCTCATCATGGTAGAAAAGAAAACACCCTGCAAGCAAACTGTGTTTGCCTCACTGTCAGCAGAAGTGTGTTACTATGATCTCAAAGAGAGAAGAATGCTTTCACCTGCTGAGGTTAGCTTTGAGCAGCCCTGGCAGGAAACGAAAGAGAGAAAGAGAGAAAGAGAGAGAGAAAGAGAGAAAGAGAGAGAGAGAGAGAGAGAGAGAGAGAGAGAGAGAAAGAGAGGAAGGAAGGAAGGAAGGAAGGAAGGAAGGAAGGAAGGAAGGAAGGAAGGAAGGAAGGAAGGAAGGAAGGAAGGAAGGAAGGAAGGAAGGAAGGAAGGAAGGAAGAAAGAAAGAAAGAAAGAAAGAAAGAAAGAAAGAAAGAAAGAAAGAAAGAAAGAAAGAAAGAAAGAAAGAAAGAAAGAAAGAAAGAAAGAAAGAAAGAAAGAAAGAAAGAAAGAAAGAAAGAAAGAAAGAAAGAAAGAAAGAAAGAAAGAAAGAAAGAAAGAAAGAAAGAAAGAAAGAAAGAAAGAAAGAAAGAAAGAAAGAAAGAAAGAAAGAAAAAGAAAAAGAAAAAAAAGAAAGAAGGAAGGAAGGAAGGAAGGAAGGAAGGAAGGAAGGAAGGAAGGAAGGAAGGAAGGAAGGAAGGAAGGAAGGAAGGAAGGAAGGAAGGAAGGAAGGAAGGAAGGAAGGAAAGAAAGAAAGAAAAAGAAAAACACTGTGGCTGGTGCCTGCCATTCAAAGAACAATACTTGACATGTTAACACAGGTAGCAGGAGTGTTATGAAAGAACCTTATATGCAGTTAGATGGATTTGGCTGAATTCAGGTGATATGTAGGAGCTTCAAGTTACTTGCTAGTAATCAAAGGAGTTTGATACTCAGTTTATACAGCCACATGTGAAAGAGACAGGGTAAACTTGGTTATTTCAAACATACCTTTGAGTTTGGCCCACTGTGTTCATTTACATTGGCTCCTTTCACAGGACAGTTTGAAGAGTCATCATGTCTTGCAGCAGTGCTTTGTTTGCAATAGATTACACTGAGACAGCCAGAGAGCTTGGAATAACACCTTGAAGTTCCTCTCAGGGTTCTTTTCTTAATGCTTTCCATCCCCTGCTCTTCAATGGTACAGGCAATTTGCAAAGGCCTTTAAGGAAGCAATTACACTATTGTTTAGCAAAAGCACAAAACCAGAAGTGAGTAATAAGCTAAACAATACCACCTCCTTATTCCATTGGAGTATGCATTTATGCCATTTCAATTTCTGACTTTTAATCTTCCACTTTTGTAGCGTTACAAAGCTTTGGAAAGTGTACTGTAGCTTCTTATCCCATGTGTTGCAGAAACTTTTTGCAGCAAAACAACTCTGCTTGGCAGTTAGGTTCATTTTCCTATAAAATCACTCAGAGCACTCACCAAAATGAGACAAGTTCAGGAATGTCCTTACCCTGTTGTCACATAGAGCACCAACCATATCACTCCTTGCCATGCCAACTGCCCATCACTTTTCTAATAAGCTGCATTAGTGAAGAAGACACTCTATTATGGTTATTACCTGTGAAATCAGAGTTCTGGCTCTTCAGTGGTATGAAAAAAAGGACTTAATCCTCACTGTGGGTTCTGTCGATTGCTGTGGAACACAATGAGACTTACAGTGTTTGGTTTAGACCCTCTTCATAGTGGTTTTGCAAATGCTTCAAGCAAATGTGGTACAAATTTCCTGTGGTTCTTTCACGGCTTCTGCACTTGTGTTCATCTCATTTTTAAGAACCAGCTACACAGATGAAAATATTAAGCTGTTGAGTAATACAAATACAGTCATCTGCAAGTTAGGTCTAAGCCCCTCCAAAAAGATCACATTAGGGAACAAAGTGACAGGCACGCACACTGAGGAGGTGAAAACAAGCAAATCAGAATCAACATCTTTGTCTTCTTAAAGCTTTTCTTCCCAAGATATGCAAGTATATCTGCTCTGTATTTGGGTATTGGAATCCTGCCTAAGGAGATGAGCAGATGCATTAAAGAACCAAGACTAGTGAGAGATTATAAACATTTTTAAAGTGTTGTATGGATCTTAGCCCTAAAGAAATAGATATACACAATTTCTCTTTTCTTGTCTATCCATCTCTTCAAGTTCCTCACACTTTCCGTGGAAAATAATCCGTAAGTATTGCCAGAAATAAGTTTGAGTTCATAGAAGGCAGATGATGCTCTATTGTGCCAGCTCTGACTCTGACACCATGGCCTGTTTGGGGGGCTGAGGGGTGGGGAGGAAACGATGACAAATGGAAAGACTTGCTCTCCCTTGCTCAGGGCTCAGCTCTACTTGTGTTCTTGGCATTTTCTTGGGAGGGGAAAGCCAGACCACTGCATTTGACCCTTCAGATGCACCAGGAGGAAGAGATGCAGTTTAATATGATAAAACACCCTGAAAGGTGACAGCTGCAACCTGCAGCTATAGCTTTCTGAATGGTGGGACAGGGAAGAGAAGGAGGAACCAGTTGCGTTACCTCTTAAGATCTGGGGTGGTTTGGGAATAACAGAAGCAGAAATCCTGTAAAATCAGAGAGAAGGTCGTTGAAGCATGGGGAAAGAGGACAGGACTGGGGACGTGGCCCAGAGGGGAAAGGGTTCCTTGTTGTGTGGTACTAGTTTTGATGCTGCAGATCTGTGATTTGCTTGAAGTACAGCCTTTTTGCACATTTCTGCCAAGCTGTAGGTCCCGGGCTTGAACAGGGGAAACTACTTAAGATCTTGATGTTTGAAACTCAAACCACTCACATATTTTGATGTGCTTGGGCTGTGGTTTCTAATGCTTGAAAAGCTGCCACCTTTACTCCTGGAGCCAAACAATGCTTTGCAGATGTGGGAGAGGGACACTCTGGCATAGTGTGTGCAAAGAAAGAGGATATTACTCATTGCCACTATGAGGCAGAGACATTATTGGGAAAAGAGTGGTACAGGCTGTGAGCTACTCCATTCCCCTGAGTCTTAAGGCAGGGAATAATCCAACAATGACAAAACAGTAGAATAATTTCTGCCCTTCATTACTATCATAGAGTGTTTTGAAGAGAGGTGTAAGACAATTAAAACCAGAATGGATTTCCCTTATTTTGCCCCCAGAACTGAAATGCTAATAAAATACAGAGAATACGCCCAACAAGCACTGATTTCCCTTCCCCCCTGCTACCTTTTCCCGCCACATTTCATTTGTGTTTGTAAGAACAGATTGTCCTTGTGAGATGCCTCTGAACCTGGCAATGCCTAAGAAACATGCTGCTCAGTTACACAAGTGACAGCCATGAACACCAAAGCTGGTTGGATACATTACACACATCCAAAATATAATTCAAGACAGCCCGTTTATTCAGTTCAACTACACGTAAAACAAAAAGATCCTGTGCAGGAATGCACGGGATCAGGAAGAAGGCTCTAAACTGTGTTCATTCATGTTTGCGCACGCTTTCTCCACTTGCAGGAAAGTACAATATGCTGGGGAATTTCTTGGCCAAGTGCTCTAAGTGGCTTAAACTTACTATCTGCTAGATAAACACAATAAATCACAAGTTCGTTTAGAGTTAGAGCAAGCCAATTTTTCTGATAAGCAAACCAGCCTCCACAAAGTTATTTCCTTTTGATTCAGTCTCATTTGCACGCTGAAGAAGCAAATCATGTGGCACTTAATGAAAGAGCAGGATTAGGAGTGAGTAGTACAGCAGTTTAATATGTCCTCCATTGCACATAGATGTGGGCAACAAAAGCACATGGTAAGCTGTGCACTCAGCTACCCAAATACAACGACACCATCCTTGGTTTGTATGTTAGCTCTTTCTCCTTGCTCTCACTTGATTTCTGTCTTCACCTACTTAGTTTCAGCAGGTACCAGCACATGGGTTTGCAAGGCAGGATCCACCATTTATAACCCACGAGGAGGTACTGATCTCACCTGATAACACCCACCACTGACCACCAAGAGGCAGGGAATGAGGGAGTTGAGGCCTCTGGGCAGGGAAGGGTGCGGCCTGAGGGCAGTGTGGAAGGAGCCTGCCGTGTCCCTGGGCCGCAGAAGTGGTCAGAAATGGCCAGCCATAGCAGCGGTCAGGTAAGCCCAATGCTGGGTCTGAGGGGGCTCTGGGACCAAGGCAGGCAGGAGAGACCCAGGCAGGACAGGCAGCCTGTGTGGCCATTTGCAAGGAAGCAGGAAGAACTTCTCCATACGCTGCCTGCCCTGGGCACCGGGACTCACCAAGGTGAGGCCTCAGCACTGCCAGACGCAACCTTGGGACTTTTATGGCTGTCGAGCCTCCCTGAGCTTCTGCTGCCAGGTACTGGCTCCTCTGTAACCAAGGAGCTTAGGTTGATAATTAATGAGAATTAAGCTGTGTAGAAGGCACAAAACCCCACAGTAGAAAGCTGGTTTATTACGCTGCTCATTCGGCAGTTGCTCAACAACAAAAAGAGACAGTCCAGTGTGGCACTTTCATTACCTGGTTTTATTATACTGAAGGACTTTACAGAGTGTGCACTTCCTGCCAGACAATATGATTTCTGAATGGCTTCTTCGCCCTCCAAGGGTGTTCCCACTCTCTTGTGTTTCTGGAAATGAGTCTGGCATTCTGGGCACCTCCAAAAAGACTTTGACTAATGCATCTACACAGGAAAATATTTTTTTTTGCACAGGAGAGGAAGAGTCATCCTGCACCCATATGATCTTGGAGGGAAAAGAGCCCATCAATTTCTTTTTGCACTCAGTTCCTTAATACGTTGACAATCATATTCATTTCCATACTCCTAGCATGGTAGCTTGGATGCTTTCCTAGAGACAATGTGAGAGCCAAGGAGGAACTCACATTTAGTGTCACCTCCCACTGAAAAGGAAGAAGTGGACAACAAGGTACTTTGATGTTTGAGCCACATAGGAACTCAGTGGAGAATTGCCATTCTCCTGGAAGGCTGGGACGTGGCCCGACAGCAACACTGACCACAGGCAAAGAGCACTAGACCATTTAAGTCTGTATGTATATGTATATCTATATGTATATGTATATATATACATACAGACTTATACTACAAAACACGAGCTACACCTGAGGAGACTTAGAGGCAGAAGCAGAAGAACAAACTACAATGAAGGAGAACAGGGAAATGAAAACTTTGAAAAGGGGTAGAAAGGCCTGGCTTAAGCTATTCAAGCACTATAAAAATCTCTCGTTCTGGCAGTCTGCTGGAGGGAGAGGAGAAGAAAGCAAGAGTTATATTATTCAGTCAACAACAGTTGCAAATGTGAAACAGATTAAGAGAATGAGTCATTCCCATTCTCATGGTCAACGACCAAAGTCTGCTGAGGCAGCTGATACTAAAGTTTTGTCTGCGTCATTTCACGATCCATAGTCCTTAGGGTGACACGAATTATGAGCACTCAGACTCATGCCTCAGGGTATGATCTGATCATGTGCAGGGTGGGTAAGGAATTTCCTTCCCTCACTTAGGCCAGGGGCTGCAGGCACTGCTGCTTTGCTGCCATGCCCATGCCATGGCAGGGGAAATGCTGGCCCCATTGCACAATCCCAGCAGGGACAAGAAATAGCAACCCTACTGACTATCCCGCATTTTGTGGAAGAGGGGTTGGGAGAGAGATGTAACAGGATCCTATTCATCTTTGAGCCCTTCTCCTCCTAGATTTGGATGCTTTTGATATTTGATGTTTTCCAGAGGAAAAGGGGTGGGCAGAGGCAGAAAACAGGATTTGTGTCATCCCTCCCCTCCGCCCCCTCCCTTCCCCCCTCTCCCCCACATCAAATACAGGGGCTTTTGGGCCAGCTTCTCAATGGGAACAGTAATCAAGACAGATGTTTCAAAATATTTCCCTGTGGTCACTTGGGTACTTTTGCAGTGGTCTTTGTTCCTTGAAAGAGCACATGGGTGATTTCATCTCTCAGAAACACTCCGGCCATGACTTCATTGCACCTCTCGTGGATGAACAGCTCCCCTTGGTTGCGTCTGTTCATCAGTATTTACCCGCAGGACACTTCCCCTTTCTTTCCCAGCCTCTGTGGTTGCTTTTAGTTCACAGCCCAGCAGCTAAACATGGCCCAGCGACTCAGCACCATCTTGTGCAGCTGTCCTGGGACAGATGATTTGAAGAAAGAGTCCATAGCACAGGCAAGGCAAAGAGAGTGTTTGCCTGTACTCAGTATCTTTACCAGCTAGGAAGTTTGGCTGTTTATTGGCACCTTTGGCACACAGGTTTGCATTGTGGGTTCTTCTGCTCTGAGGACCTTTGAAGTAAAAGGCAGTAACACTTTTGACCCAGCAGCATTGCAACACTCTCTTCCTTAAATAGCCACAAATCCTTATCATTCCCATCCCTCTACTTTATTGTAATGACTTAAATCCTGCGCTCCTTTTGCACATTTTGGCAGAGAGGGGATCTGTTAATTAGCCAGACTTCGCATTTTTAGTGGAAGTCTGCTGCAAAAGTCTTGTTTTTCTAAATCTGACCTGTTGAGTGATTCATGAGATCCATATTAATACATGGCACAATACAGCTCCATTGGTTAGCATCCTAAATCTGCCAGATGGCTCAGTGAAAAGATAAGCAGCAGGAGGAAAATCACTCTCAAAAATAGCATTGTGACAGCAGCATCCATTAGCCTGAAGTACACAACATAAAGCTACCATGCTATGGCATTTTTGAGTACACTGCACTCTCAGCCAGGATGCAAGGGAAGATCAGATTTAGAAAAGAAGGTCTTTAAATAGAAGTTCAGTTCAAAAATATAGTGTACCCTTGGAAGTTATGTTCCTGTAATAAATTTAGAAACAAGAATAGAATAAAAAATTTACTAGTGTTCTCAGGTAACAGGCAGCATAGTCAGGTGGACATCCCTGAATATGACATGCTGTTTCAAATACAGACTTCCAGGAAAAACAGGGGCAGGGACCATGTCTTCTTTTTCCATTTATTATACAGTGCTAAGAACATTGGAGATGTGTGAAAAACTATAAATCTTCACATGAAGGCCATCTGGCTCGAATGGCATGACAGCTCATATCAATAGTTTTGTGTACTTGCCGGTTGCCTCCTGGTTTCCAAGTAATGAGTATCTCTGTGGCCAAATTTTCAAATCTCTGCTTCCAATGAGGCACACAAATAAGTGCCTATTCAGATGTGCTCTGCTCCTCACAGCTTCCAGTCTGACATGCCTGGACAGATTTTTAAAAGCACTTGGCAATAGCCAAAGCACTCTGTCAATAGCCAAAGAGAACTGGGTGAAATATCATGGCCAAAACTTTTCTGGTAGAAAATTCACAGTGTCTGCAACATTTAAAATTCAGTTCAAAGAAGCTAACTTGTTTATATCAGAATCCAAGGAAGAAGGAATTGAGTATGGAAAAAAAAAAAAAAAGGATAATTACATTTGTTTTGCCTGCAGAAGGGCTTTATTTTTCTGCTCACTGATACTTCAGTGGGAAATTCCATCCAATGTTTTGTTTAATTCTGAAAAATATTTGCAACTGAAATGCAATATTGTGTGAAATATTAGCAACACATTAGCCCTCCTGAGTTTAAAATACAACAGAAATATTTTCTGCAATCTTTCAGTTTGTTGAAGATACTGAAAAAATATATTTGTTGTTGACCTAGGCTGATTTTTTTCCCAGCTGCTGGAAGAACTACCATAAACCAGAAGAACAGTTATTCACATGGCTTGAATACAGGTTTGTTTGTTTGTTTATTTATTTTAAATATATCTCCACTTTTAGATGGATTGTGAAAAGTCAGAGAAAATTTAGTCCCATATGTATCCCTGAAAATACAACTCACCGGATGAGCTGGGGAGAAAGAACTTTACACCTCAGCAGGTAATTGTCTCTGTCAGGAAATGTAAGGATAAACTGTCATCTTTAGTCAGGTAATGAAAGTAGAGTGGAGATGGTATTTAAATAAGTCCTGTTCTTCCTACTGTATTTAAAAATTTTGTTTAAGGAAAGGAGACAGAGAGTTTGCATATTGCCTCAATAGTTCATCTGACTGATTGTTTAGAATCTTTTTACAGTAAAAAAACAAAAAACAAAAAACAAAAAACATTTTTTTTTCCATGTTTGCTGTTCAAGAAGAGAGTTTAACAATGCAACAAACTTTGTTTTGGTGACAGAAATGTGACACTGAATATAGGAAAATATATTTTGTGCTGCATTATAGTCATTAACCTTCTGTTAATTTTAGTAATGCACCTGACAATTACTTTTCCAAATACGTAATTAGACCTATGTACACATCTAATTTTGTACTACCAAATTTATTCTTTGGGAAATCTGGAAATCTACCTTAGACTCTTTTGACCTTAGTTTTCCATTGACCTGTAAGAATAATGAATATTTGGAAAAAAAAAAATAGAATCATAGAAACATAAAGGATGGAAAAGACCTCCAAGATCATCTGGTTCAACATCTCCTGTGTAATGTCCAGGGCTTCAGCTCTGAATGAAAAATCTGGAAACCCAGAGGCTGTTGAAGCTCTGGCTCTGTCGGCTCAACACCAAGGCTGGGCGCCTGGATCATTGACAGGGGATGTGGGAGCCCTGACAGTCAGGAACTTTGTATTCCTGGAAAAAAAAAAAAAAAAGAAAAAAAAAAGTTACCAGTTTAAAAACTATTATTTTTCAAGTATCACTTCCGAAAAAAAAATAATCTGGATTTCTTCTGAAAAGGAATTTTCTTCATGTTGTTGGGGTTTTCTCTGGCATGGAAATTCCAGCTCTCAGTTACGGTCATCATTTTGTTATCTGAGCTTTAGTTCTCCATTTAGGGACAAAGGCAGTGTTGTGTCCCACAGGGACAGTTCTTTTGTGGACATAAACACATACTGCATTGTGAAGTAGTCAGGTAAAACAGGGCTGGAGTGTCAGGGCGACTACAGACCATCTCACCTCATTTACAGAAAAAGCATATACTGTGCAATGGGTAAGAAAGCACAGTTTTGAAAGAAAATGATATAAAAAAGGGAAAATAATAGTAGAGCTACAGAAAGAGGAAACAGTAACATAACAGCTTGAGCTTCCAGTTTCTGATATTCTTCAGAATTAAGCAGACAATCCACTATGAAAAATATACATAACTAGTCTCAGAAATCTGTTGGATCTACACACATGCCAACATCTTTGACTAAAATTAGACAAGAGAGTACACGCTTGAGCGCTAGTTGAAAGTTCTGTTGAAAGACAATTTTGCTGATTTTTTTAGAAAAGTTGCTTATCTTCAAGGTAATGCGATTTTCATAGGGAGTTGTGGCATCTCAGCACACGTGAAAAATTAGCAGGCCAAGAATCTCATTAGAAATCGAGGAAGTTAGTTACAAAGGTCTTTCCATTGAAGTAAGCAGCTAAAATGGAGAAGCAGCAGTTGTGCTACAAAAGAGTGGGAGGTAAAGCTGATCCACTTAGGGTAACTCCAAGCTGACATAGAGATACCACTGAAGGAATTACAGCTGTACAAAACCAGAAAGCAATATGTACAGCACCTGAGTCTGGGCAGGTACAGTGAGTGCTGGAGGAGATACTGGTTACTTATTCTGCAGCCCTTTGACGCATGGACTATAAATAACGTGAATGAGGTTTGTTCAAGATGAGCTGAAGAGCACCTTCCTGTGAGCCAGCAGATTGGCCTGAGAATGGGACCGCAAAGTACAGGAGACACATTGAAAAAAAAAATGCACAGATGGTGCACCATCACACAAGCCCACCATACTTGAAAACCAACTTGTGCTCAACTGAATTTTGTTTTTGCAAGGGAAAATCCAGTTGCAGAGCAGGCAAGGCAAAAAACACACATTCTGGAAGAAGTGTGGAGAGCAGGACTGGGTAGCAAAACGGGTTGATACCAACCAATCTGATGTTATGAACACAGTCCAGCCAGGCACTGTTTCCAGAAAAAGTGTCATCACCTGAACACTGTTGCAGAAAGCACAACTAGATGTGAAGGCTTTGCTTGCTTTTTCCCAATGCTAGCAGCAGTTTCACCTCTGAATGATATTTGAAAATTAAGGCAGAAAAGAAAAAGAAAAAGAAAAAAAAAAGGGGGGAGGGGGGGCAAGGGAGGGTGGTGGGGAGATGGGGGGTGGAGTGCAGAGACAGAAAAAAAGAGAAGGAAAAACCCAAAGTGATAAATGAGAAAATCTTTGTAAGAAAGCAAAGTCAAGACTACACATGCTGCCTGGCTAAAAAGAGAACTCAATATGGCACAAGAAAGTCCTGATAGTTTTCCAAAAGCAAGGGTAAAAAAAAGGTGTTAAAACATGCAGAGTTGAATAGAGCAAGTGAAGATCCTGTGGCAAGCGCAGACAAAGAGAAATGCATTGCCAGTACATCCTGCCTTCTCTTCAGGGGCTTTCAAGGACACCAGAAAAGGGAACAAGTGAGTTCATTGAGGAAGAAAAAATTCCACCAGCCCCACATTGATCCAGGAAGACTGCCTGTGGCAAAACACCTCTGAATCCTACCAGCCTGTATGAAATCTGTCCAGAGCAGGTTATCTCTGTCCTGTTACCAATGCTGCCAGCATTTCATAGGTGGTCAAAGTATGGGGACCCTAATGGTTTTCATGCCTGCCATGGAAACGGTGCCTTTCAGGGCATGGTACTAGGGAAGTCTATGCAGAGCTCTGCTGCTGTATCTGTAAAGCTGAGAAAGGAAGAAGACACTTCTGGAAGGACAGCAGCGACTGGCTTATGCTAATCTTCATGACAACAACTTCAGAGATTTTCACTAAGCTCTTTCTTCTCTTTTGCCATCTGAGCTATTTATGAAGCTGTCCCAAAATACACCAGGCCTGACCCCCGCTGCTCCTTCCCCCTGTGTTGCACGCTGTGATTCTAGTCCAGGAGAAACTCCCTGCCTGAGCACAGAGCTGCTGCTCTGCAGAAAAAAATGATGTGGGTCACATGCTGTGAATACTGCCTGTGTCTTCGGGGCCTGTCCTTGTCAGATGGACAGAAGACAGTGATTTGACTGTTCCTGTTTCAATACCTGCCTGGAGACAGGCTCCCCAGACCCAGCTGAGCTAGTGATGCACAGGGTGGCCTGACTCCACCTTGCAGACTGGTGTTAGCTAAGCCATTGCCAGCCTTCTCCTTCGGGAGATTCCCCAGCGATGAGGTACCCACGCTTTCCGCATACACACATACACAAGTCAGGGTCTGTGAGATCTGAGATGGGGACTGCTGAGAGCAGCAAGCCCAGAAGTAGCCCAAATTGCCCTGTGCAAGCAGCTGCTGGGCCTTTTGTGGTCTGCATTCTGGCCGTTTTGCCTGCAAACCAAAACAGCATACATAATGTAATTGGGAATCACCCTTATATCCATTTTAGAAGGACAGCTAATACAGTTATCATTTTAATTACATTAAAAGCTGTGTGTCAGACAGATAACCTTGGGCAGGCACTTTTGTAGCTTGTGCAGATTCAAATGGATTCAATTTGTATTCTGATTTGAATCTGGGATTAGCCCTTAATTCCACATCTCTTCATCGTTTTGTGTCATTTTGGTCCTCCACAAGAGCTCCTGTCATGACACAGAGCAGCCTGGAAGCCCCAGCACCATTTATCTAATCTGGGCTCTCCCCCAAGATCAAGGATGTACAGCTTTTATTTATTTATTTGTTTGCTTGTTTTTTTGATTTTTTTTGTTTGTTTTTAATTTATTTATTGCCAGGCTGCAGAAATCCGGTTTTTAGGGTGGACACAAACATCCTGTGATCTTTAGCAACAGTCAGAAATTAGCTTTTGATTCCTGCAACTGCTTACATTGATTTGTCATGGCTCACAAACTCAAGGCTGTCTTCCCAAGGAGAAGGACAAGAAACATCTTCTTTGTCCTTGCTGTTCTGTTTATTTGTTAGTTTCTAAGATTAAAGCTTAGGCTTTCTTTTGTATTTCTAGGTCCCCGGAGCTGGTGAGGAGGAGCTGGGAAGGGAGAGGGGAGGAAGAGAAGGGGAGTCAGGCTGGAGGGGATGCAAATACTCTGATTGCTGATGATAGGACTGTATGGAAAAGGTGAATCCAAAAGATTATTCATTGCTGCAGCTTGAATGTACTTATGGATGTACTCGTGGATGTATCCAGACTTACTCAGGTCAGGATGGCAGAATAGACCTTTTCCCTTCACTATCTGATTTTCATTTAAAAATGCAGACTGTCCTAGGTGTTAAGAAGTGTTCCATCTAACATTTGAAAAGTCATTTGGCTAATATTTGAAAAGTCATTTGGCTAATACCTTATCCTAGAAGAGGCTGAGAAACAATCTACTCCAAAGCCCTAGGTCATGTGTTTTCTTAGAAGATAATTTAGAAATTTCCAGACTGATGAAGACCGTGCTCAACTCGAGAGACATTAAGTAGCAGCAAACAGTAGGCCGTGACCCACTTATTATCAGTCATATTGTCTGGTTTAAAAGTCATGTTATCTGGTTTAAAAGAAAACAAGAAGCAGTCACATGGTACATTTTAGTATCACTTCTTCGCTGTGGGATTGCATGAAAGCACTAGTTCCTTGGAGCATTATAGTACATGAAGCAAATGCCTGGCAGCTAAGTGATTTCCAGAGCTTGCTTAGGTATAGAGAATGTACTTGTCCCTTACAGCTGCGATGAAAATAGAGTGCTTTGTTTATTCATGAAGGAAACAACAGAATGTGGAGGGAAGGGGAAGCACCACTGAAGGACCACCCAAAGCAATTGGCTTCTCTTATTAAGCAAGATAATACGGAGTTAAATAGAACCACAGTCATAGCACAAACCACCCCACTTGTCCCCCACAAGCAGCGTTGCATTGCTGCAATCAGTGTCATTCACAGTGGCTGTGATGTGGTTGTGTGACCTCTTTCTTTAGGCTCTCCTCTGTTATCCCTCTCCGGAGGCTGCTGCACTGCCCTGTTTCCTAGAGTTTTCACTCCAGTGTTATGGTTTTTATTCTAGCTCCACAGTCAGACTCTTTTCCTGTTTTATAGCCATGACTGCTCTCAAATACTTATCAGACTTTATTTCCTAATTAGAGAGGTGTAGGCAGTACAACATGCACAATGCCAATAACGTGGTATTATCTGTGGCTTATGGATGTTTATTTAGTATCTGCCAAAACTGTGACTTTTTTTCCTGCCTGGCATAATGTTTTGGCAGTCTTTTGACATCAAAAAGAGAGATAGCTAAGCCTCATCTATGCCTCAACGAAATTCAAAAGATAACACTCCTTTGTAAACTTGGAAAGCTGTTACCACTCAATGCTGCACAGAAATTACCGTACAAAGAACAGGGCAAAGAAAAGATTAGATTTGATTTGAAAGTTCTGTTTTAAGACCCTGGAATCCCTCTCCATCCGTGCATGTGTATGTGATGGAAAAGTTTTAGCAGCAACATGTTTTATTAAGTAAACAATAGCAAGTTAAGACAGAAGAAAAGTATTTCCATTCTATTGACATCTAAACAGCAAGTCTTCAAGCCTAGTGGTAACTCATGAATGGCTTTCATGTTCTGAAACTTCACAATGCTCTTAAACTTTACATTGCCAGTGTTTAAGGATATTTTAAAAACTTAAACGAAACTCTGAAAGCTGCAGAAATGACCTCATGCTATTCACTACACCTACAAAAATATTAGCATTCAGTTTTGAAGATCACACAACATTTTAACTATTTTAAAGGAATTTCTAAATAACTGATAAATATCCCATTGTTCTAAAAGTTCAATTTCAGTCGTTTTTTTTTTTTTTGTCATGCAGTGATATTGCTTGAAACAGAAGTCTTAACTAAATTCCTAACATGAGCTGAAAACGAGAAATAGAAGATGCAATGGAGAAATTACACACTTCTACTTGTCAAACTGTTTCAATCCCGAATGTACACACAGAAAGCAACACTCAGAATTTCCAGTTTCATGTGTTACAATAGATTTTGCAAATGTGCCTGCACCTTTCAGAGTCAAGTGGGGAAGAAGATCATAGAGACAGTCAATAGCGGAAAGCAGTGGAAGTCTTCTGGATTTGTATCTGATGGGAGGGTTTAGCTCTCAGATTGTATATATAAGGTGTTATCTGCGTACTTCAACACATGCTCATAGCAGATCCTACCCTTAAAAATGAATACATGACATGAAAAAATTAAACAAGCATTCTGACAAAAAAATCTGTTCATCCAAGGCAGGGTATCAGAATAAGGGAGTTTCAGCCAAATCGTATCCTCATTAAGTACCTAAATCTGCAGCAACATTGAAGTAGGTGAAGATCTTAGGACGTTTCTAGAAAAGGTCTCCCACTTGGTGCAATGATTTTACCTCCCTCCTTCAGAGCTACCATTTGTGGGCTGGCATCTGGAAAAGGAGAGGGATTGGGGATTCTAAAAACAGGCCTCCCTTGCACACATATAAGTGTAATTCCAGCTAAAAGGATCCCTGGGAGAAACAACATCAAGCTGCCTTCTTGAAGATGTTGGATATCTGATGGCCATATTTTCATTGAGTAAGCTGCCTTTCATGACCCCAGCAGTATGGGAAGTTCAACCGCTCCGCTGGCATGGGTCAGTGTTCATTCAGCCTGCTGATGCTCCGAACCTGATGTGCAGTGGCACTGTAATATTTTGCTGGTGCCAAGCATGAGAAACAGAAACTGGCATGCATGTCTGTGGTAATTACCACAAGCTCCCTGGTGCCTATTTCAGAGTCACAAAATATTGCTGATGTGATTTTTTAAAGAGTTGCTACTTGTGACCTGCAAACCTACATCCCAAGCAAGGGCATGTGCATGAGTGTATTTTGAGAACTGGTAGAAAGCACCTCATGACCATACTGCCTTCAGCTGCTCTGCCTCCTTGGCATTCAGCTTTCTAGCAAGTCATTTTACATTAATATTTACATGTGAAACATTCAGTATCCCATAAGAAAAATTTTCTTTCTAAGGGTGCATAAATCTTGGAGAGTGGATCTTGTGGATAGTTAGACATGAAAGAGATGCATCAGACCAAGCTCACAGCCAAGGGACCAGAGGCAGCAGTCACAAGTTGCAGCAAGGGAAATTCCAGTTGGATATAAGGGAATAAAATCTCACTATGCTAGTGGTTTAAGGAAAGGACAAGTTGCCCAGAGATGTCGTGAAATCTCCATGCCTGGAGATTGTCATGATGTGACCAAGCAAAGTCCTGAGAAAACTGTGCTGGATTTAGAGGCAGCCCTACTTTAAGCAAGAGGCCAAATGAGACAACCAACAGAGCCCCTTCCACCTCCCCCCCAGGCTCCTGCACGTGTGGTGCAGCGGCTGTACGTCTGCCCTGCAGCATCACCCTGGTGCGGCCGTGTGCCAGGCGACATCCCAAGGCAATTCCTAAGAACAAGCTTACGGTGCGGCTCTGCTCGATGCACGGTACGAAGATTTTACTAGTGTTCATGCAAAGCCCCTGCAACTGTAATTTCATCCTGTTATTTCATGGTAAGCTTTCACTTGGTGGTTTTCATTTTATTCATACTTGAGGACTTTGACTTTTAGATATATGAAGTGTTCCCTTTTGTTGTCTCTGAAGTAACCATTCATATTTGAAGTTTAATCTTCCCTCTTAACTCAAACCTAAACCCCAAAATGATTGCACTGCTTTCTTCTTCTGTTGCTGCTCCTGTCCTAATGCAGACAGTAAGAATAAATTTTTGGCCCATTTGCATTCAGCAGAACTTTTAAAAATTGATTTTAATTAAATAAGATTTATCCCATCACTCAAAGAATTTTCAATAAGATCTTTCTTTCCTTGATTTACAAGCCACTAGTGTGTACTTATTACTGCACCAGATAATTTTTAAGCAGTATTACCTGCTTAATTTCATGTCTACATCTAGATCTGCCATACTACCTTGCAGAATTAATAGTTGTATCTGGGACTATTTTTTCTCATAAATTGTAGGTAGCATTTTTGTGAAATTAATCTCAATTTATTATTTTATAATTAATATTACAAGCAGGTAGCATTTCTCTATCTCTGTATTCATTTCTGATTTCTCAGTGCAATTCTGTTCACACTTCCTTCGTGTCTCTGAAAAATCTTGATGTTCTCAACCTCCGCATATTCATTAACTAACGCTGGACTTAACCCTTTTCTCAGACCCTAATTCTTATTTTATCTGTATTCTGTGTATGGAGTCACAATTATGTGGTGTGTTGCACAACCATTTGCACCTCATGTCAGATAAATATTTGCTGGAAACCTTTCTGTATGTATGCCCTTAATCACAACTCTTCTTCGTTCTTTCTATAAGAGAAAATGCCAGTGTAGGACATGTGCTAAAATATGTCCTGACAGTATGTGAGTTTCCAAAAAGAATAGAGGCCACTTTGCCAGTATGACTTCCTTGGAGATCTGCTTTTACCACATCTGACTTTCTTTTATTATATATATGCAAAATTAGATCTGTAATTATGACTCCTATTATCCTGCCCTTTCTAATCTTGTGACAGATAGTCCCTCTGGCATTCAGTAGTACTTAGGTAGAAGATAAGATAAGTTCAGGAAGATAAGTTATTAACTTGGATTGTCAACACACCATCACCCGATGACAAATGAAAAGGCTAGATGATTGGTAGAAGTAGAAAAGGAGATTGTTACACATAGAGATTCTAACTGGGATGAAACAGTGCCTGTGAGCACCTATGTTGAAAACCAGCAGAGAGATGCCTGATGGGTTAATGTTTGAGCTTAGCAACGTTATTTAGAAAAATGAAATTGGCAGGGAAAAAAAAAAAAAAACAAAAAAAAAAAAGAAAAGGAAGAAAAACAATGAGTGTTTTTTTTCTTAACACCAACCAGCTTTTTTTCTCATTTTTTCCCTCCTTCTCATATTTCTTTCAAGCTTACTTGATGCAAACTGCCTGGGAGATACTGGCTTTACCAAGGATTGCTAGGAGGCCTGAGTACCCCCTCATGCTGGGAAACAAGGTTATGGCTTCAACATAGGCAGGTAAGTTCGATCTGGAGGACGCCTTTTTCAGATCATACAGAAAAACTCCCGAAGAAGTGATATGAAGCAGCTGCAGAAGACTCTCAGAAGAGATGTTCTTAATATGCGATTATTCCAAGAAAATGTGAAAATGGGGCTCTACTTCCAAGAACAGTCAGAGGCAGCAAAGAGCCAAGCAGGGGAATCTGGGTATGTGCTGTCACCCATGTGGCCTTAGCAATCACTCTGAGGCAAACCCTCACACCACAGTTTTGCATGTTGAAGCTGGAGTGCTGGTTCCAGTCTAAGAGGAGAAGGAGGAGGGAAAAGAAGCATTAAGAATATTTTTTCTGGTAGTAACATTCCACAGAAACTGAAATATTTTTTTAAGATTCCAACAGTAAATTCTTAATAAAATAGCACACAACTGAAATAAAAACCAATGGCGCTAAATGAAGCCTTCTGTGAATTAAGCCTCTAGGCTAAACTGCATCTTCAATGGTCAGTATGGATTTCTGTCTGAAATATGCTTTTACAGATGGCCTAAATTTTCTGTGCCAGAATATGTTTCTGCCTCAACCAAGGAAAGTCTTCACAGGCTCACCAGACTGCTACCCTAGCCCAACTTCCAGCTTAAACTTTTTCAAAGCTGGGGCAAACAAATATCTCTTTCACCAGATCTTTAAAAAATATTAGTCATCAGTGACCTGCAGAGGCAAACCACACTATTTTGGGACAAAATAAGAAAGTGTGAGGCTTACAGCAGAGACACTGCTGTGGACCTGTTGGGTGCATCTACACCACTTCTCGAGGTTGTCCTCAAGGTCTGCCCTGGGTCTAGAATACCCTTGCTCCCTTCCCTGTACATCCACAGCATCTGAGGCATGACCATGCTGCACGCAGCTTTTCTACTGCTGTCCCACAAGCCACTGTGGCTTGTTTCTAGCCTCTCTTAGCACAAAAAGTGACAAAGAGGGGCAAAGAGGGAGAGGGAATGTGAGGCCGAGACACGTTCTCCGAGCTGACAGACACTCTTTCCATTGGCCCCTCTCGGGCAGTGGCTGTACCAGTTTGTGCCCATGCCTGTCGTCCCACACAGGTTTGGTAGGCTGGCACCCAGCCCAGTGTGTGCATATGTGCACATGTGCATATGTATACATGCATATGCAGAAGGCTAATTTTAGACAGAAGGTTTCTCCTTGGGGTGCTGAGCCAGGAAACAAGCCACTCATTGTCAGGTAAACCATGCTTCATCCCCAACAGGGGAGAAGAGAATTCATAGCTCTCTACTTATTTTCCTCACTTGCACAGGCTATCAGCAGAGAGGAGTCCCCAGAGCCAGCTGCTCTGCAGCCCCCTCTCCCCAGGGAGCCATCAAGAGCACAGGACTGGTGAGCTTGTGCCTCGAGTCACCCACTACCAGATGCTCTGGAGCTGGGACATAATAGTAAGCCAGGTCTAAACACCCTGGGACGGAGACAGCAATGGAAGACAAGCAGCATTAGAAAAGCTGCTTGCATAGTATTGGAAACCTCCAAATTAATGTGTGTTGCACTAGCAGCATTTTGCCCAAGAAAACACAAAACCCTCAGAAAGACATGTTCCATCCTGTCCCTTCAGATCAGACTCCAGATCAAAACTGACAGCTCTCTGCCTGGGCAATCCAGGCATATGACCTTGAAAGAAAAGGGCAGTGTAGCTGCTACAGGGAATTTCTGGGAAAACAAGAACAATGTAATGGCATTGTAAGTTCCCTGTGGCTGTCCAGCCTTTCTGTGGCTGCCATCATCACCTGCCTGGGGCTTCTGGACTCTGTATGATCAGACCAACAGGACAGATGGATCTGGAAATCATCCAGGGAAAGCTGGCAAGGACTTCTGAATACAGCTCTGGGTCTAACCCCCATACCCTATGAACTGACCTGATTCCAGGAAAAAAAGGGACACACCTGCTTCCTCCTCCAGAAGGGTGAAGAACCAAATGAGAACAAACATCAAGCGTCTTGGGACAAGGTGTTTTAGGTTCAACCCTGTAGTCATGACCCAAGGGCCTGGCATGGCTGCCTGAGGATGAGAAGGGTGCAGGCAGAGGATGGGTGCTGCCTGCAGAGCTGGTGGCCATCCATGCGGTCATGTTCTCCAGCTTGTGTGCTTCCTGCACCGTGTGCGTGTGCTGCAGCACGTTGGCTTCAGGAGTGCTGACACGCCAAAAGGAACCAGTATGCAGCACAAAATCAAGAGAGCAGGCAGGTTTGCATCTGTGTGAGGCGGTACACACCTGATTTTGCTGTTCCCAGTGGTAATGCTCAGGGGTACTCCACAAGCCTGGAGGTTTGTGCCTGGCGTTGCACTTTTGTATTCTCAATGATCTGTGTGATCCAAGACAGGACCATTCAACCTCACAAAGCTGCCAGATGAAGTCATGAAGCTATAGCACAGTATTCAGGGCATCGCAGCCTCTTCAGTGAACCTTGGGTCACTTTGTTCCTTTTGCCACAGATTCTCGGCTCTAAAAGAGAATTAAATATGCCTTATGTCTCAAGGGTACTCTTAGTCTGAGCTTGTTAATTACTGTAACATACAGTTATTACAGTAACGGAGACTATATAAGCAGATAAGAAATTCTGCTGTGCTTAAGCAAAGGAAAACACCATTAAATAGTTATCAGTAGAAACTGTAAATATCTTGTTTTCTCCACAAAGCAAACTATCCAGCACTGTGCTCCAAATGTATTCCTTATGAGCTCAGTCCATGTTGCGTGGAAATTACCCTTTTTGCAAAACTGTTTGTTTATGCACTATGGTGTGGGCAAACACAAGCTCTGCCTGCTCCCACTCCAAGCTAAAAAAGCAGTGAGGCTGTACTAATGCAGGTGACATAGGAGGAAAGCACCATGGGTAAAAGCCCAAGAGCAAACTGGATCGGTTTGCCATAAGCAGTGGCTGAGCTATTCCCATGGCCCCATACTCACAGAGGGAGAGTTTTCTTCAGAAAGCCCCTCATTTTTCCTCCACTCTGACACAACAATTCATGAGGTGGGGAAAGTGGTTTGAAGCTGCAAAAAAAGAAGCAAGTGAGAGAGGGAAGCGTAGCTCTTCTTTGCCTGTGATGGCTGCTTGCTAACTTCTGTGCATAAGAATATTGCAGTGCTTTTTACTGAGGTCAGAGAAAGTCAGCTTTAAAAGAAGAAAATAATGTTTAAAGAAAGTCTGTTTGCCTTCACACCAGACTGATTTTTCACAGTCTGTTTCTATATATCTGAAGCCAGGCATTGATAATGGGAGCCCTGGCACGGCTGCTCTCAAGTGAGCGGCACCAGCAGCTGCTGCTGCAGACGCGGCAAACAGGGGAGTAAATCCTGCAGCCTTGGTACAGCCCCAGCTCCATCACTAGGGACTGCAGGATTTGTCCTAGCCTACTTTTTCCTCCAGTGTTTCACAGTTCCAAACGAGCTTCAAAAGACTTCCACTTTTGAAAAGATGGTATCTAATTTACAGAAGTCTGTAGCTGATAAAGTATATTTCTGAATAATCTGCTGGCATTTTTTCAGGAAGGAGTATAATCTGATTTAAGTAAGTGCTTAAAGAGGCTGGTGGTTTTTTGTTGTTGTTGTTGTTGTTGTTGTTGCCGCCTTTTCTTTTTTTTTTTTTTTTCCAAGAAATATTAATCTTTTTAGAATCAGATACCCAGGAGACTCTTTAAAAGTATTTTTTTTTCTCTTCCAAAATCTCTACTGCCAGTGCATTTTGTGAGAGGAGAAATTCCTCACTATTTTGAAAAAAAGACCTATGGCTAGACCTTCTGTTTTAATCCAGAAGATTTCTGACATAAGGACATTTTCTTGTTTAATACATTGCTAAAGTATGCTGTTGACAGATACCCTGCCAGTAGTGATTTCCCCTGGGAAAGTGAAGTAGTATAGACTTCCTTCCTCATCTGAGAAAAAACAACAACACTGAAATGTGTTTTTCCAGGCAGCTGGTCAAGGAAGCAGGTGTCAGGCTTATAAGACAGTCTGCAAGTTCTGCATCATAGCCCCCTTCTTCCCCTGCTCAGCTGAGGGCAATACCCAACTAACACTGAGACCATTCCTTGTGTGAGTAAGAAAACACTTCCTTGTTACCTCAAGGCTCATTTAGCCTATGCTATATATAATTTGATAGTCATTTCTCCTGCAAGTCATAAAAACAGCTTCCAGTTCACGTTGTCTGCATTTCCTGCCACAGCTATCTGTCGTTTATGGAAGCTCTGCAAGTTGTCTGGCTGCTTGGTTTGGATAGTTTTCAGGCTTGGCTATATTTTCTAATTTTGTAAACCTCCTTCCCAGCCTTCCTCCTCTCCTTTTTGCCCTGCAGCAGCAGTCATTGATCACGTACAGCCATCCCTCTGATGAGCCTCCCCCTTTCCATTTCAGATCAGAACCAAAGCCCTGACCCATGCACCTCAGTCCCTGGAGGGCTCTCTCCACTTGCACACAGGGACCTCATCATGTCCCTTCCACCAGCACAGCACCAGCCTGTGGCCTGCACTGCAGCCTCATGCCCCCACATCACCACAGCCCCATGCCCCCATGTCACCATGGCCCTGACGCCCCCCTCAGCACTGGTGGCTTGTTGCTTTCCTCCCTCCACCGATCTTCAGGTGGTGAATCGCGTGTTATTATTGGGCTCTGTGGAGCTTTTCAGAAAGCAAGCTGAAGCAGGTGCTCCAGAGAATGAGATGAGATCATGTTGCATTTCATTGTCTCAAGAAGTGTTTGGCAGGCAGGTATGCCATCATATGCCATGGCAACAGCTGATGGAAGGGGAGATGTTACAAACGTGGACAAGACAGAAGTCACTTACGAAGTTGGTATTTGCAAGAGCTACTCCGTGGTGCTATATGAGACATTATCATTTACTTCCTTTTACTATTTCCTTCTTTTATATACTCCAGCTTTGCAAAGAGGAAATAAAAAATGGCAGCTTCTCAAATTTGGGTAAATTTTGGCAACAGTCAGATTTATAATGGTGATTATTGTATGCAGGTGGTTTCCTTCAGTAAGGGCTAAGAGTGCCTGTTGTTTTTCAGTGGATAAAGTGAGGTAAATCCCTAAGAGTACAACAAAAGGAAATAACAATGAAGGGAGAATATAAAAGCAAGTGGCACACAGGCTTAGAGAAATAGATTTACCATTAGAAACAATGCAGTGAAATCCTGCTAGTGTCTGTTACAGGTACCAGCAATAAAATAAGAGCTTAGGTTGTCACTTTGCCTTATTTTGTAAAGCTATTTTATTAAGGTACATTGCTCAAGGATCTACTTCTACTTATTTTGCTGCACATCTGTGTCTTTTTTCTCCTGAATCTTTACCTTCTGACAAAGTAAACCAGCTCCCCTCATACTCCTATGAATCCTCACCAGATGAGAGCATGTTCAGTGCTTGGTCCAATCTAGTCCTTGCCCTGTGTCAATGTATGCCAATCAGATGGATGGTCCATTAGCAGGACATTGCCAAATGTTTCAGGGTGGCTTCTTATGTTTTAACTCTAAACTGAATCATTAATTTTGATCTCCTATCTAGCTATTCACTTTCATAAAACTCAGAAGAACTTATTTAAGTCTTCTGCTTCCATTTTACATATGTTCTCAACTGACTGGCTTAAAACTTTCTAGAGGCTAAGTGGCAGAAAAATGGTCAGAAAGACAGTTAGCAAGATACCCTAAGCTTTATTCTGCAAGGAGGCCGTGCTGAAGGCATGGCTGCTGCACAGATGGCACTACCATTTTGCATTTATTTTAGATCTCCTCACTGAACAATTCTGACACCTCAGCATGTGGGCCACAGCAGTTGTATCCTCAAGGTATAACAAGAATATGTGTGAAGACAGGAAGGCAGATTATCTTCTGCTCATGCAGTGAAGTGAGATACTTGAAACTGGGACTGGCTCTTGGGCTTAGGGCTAGATCTGAAAAACAAGTTACATTTTCGAAAAGATCGTCAAATCAAGAATATCCTGAGTTGGAAGGGACCCACAAGGATCATTTCATCCTACGCCTGGCTCCACACAGTACAACGTAACACTCAGACGGTATGTCTGAGAGCACTGTCCAAACATCTCTTGAACTCCTACATGCTCAGTGTTGAGACCACTGCCCTATGGAGCCTGTCCCAGTGCCCGACCACCCTCTGGGTGCAGAACCTTTCCCTAACCCCCAGCCTGACCCTCCCCTGTCCCAGCTCCATGCCGTTCCCTCGGGCCCTGTCGCTGTCCCCAGAGAGCAGAGCTCAGCGCCTGCCCCTCCGCTCCCCTCGTGAGGGAGCTGCAGGCCGCCATGAGGCCTCCCCTCAGCTGCTCTGCTCTGGGCTGAGCAAACCAAGGGACCTCAGCCTGTCTTCATGCATCTTGTCCTCCTTTGGATACATTCTAATCATTTTACATTGGAAAACTTTTCTCCCACACTACAGTCCAAAGCCTAAGTGGCTAGAACCCTCTTGACTGGCCTGAATACAAATGGTTACAACTATTCTAGGGACAATTACCAATTCTTGGACATCAGTATGTCCACTCATGTATCTCTGCTGTATTGGGGTGAAACCTGGTTGCAGGCCACGCCACCAAAGGAAACTGGCGTGTGCCACAGCTAGGGGACACAGCATTCTTTGGCTAAATGCCCAAAGCTGGAATTTGAGTCCTTCTCAAGGAACACAGAGTGGCAAATAAGATGGAGACACTATGTGCTTCCTTGGATCTGCATTTTGACCTCTCTGTTCCTCACATCACCCTTTCTAAGTACAGACACTTCTTATTCACAATTTCTTTCCCACTGGGAAGACATTAGGGACTCTCTCAGAGCCTGTGTTTTAACTGTGCCCAGCACTACCCTACTTTGACATTGTTTTGGACTGTTTACTGCTACTTGAATAAAAAAGCATAGTATTATCACACATCGGTAGTGACAAAGAAGTAACCGTATGTGTGATATGCGCTGTTTCAAAACTGTAGTTCCATCTTTGAAACCCACTGTTGTAGCTGTGCCACGTACAATTCCAATCAACAGCACTCTTACAGCATGGCAGACTGGTAAGAAAGAAGGGAGGTTGCTTGCCGAACTCAGATGGCAAAGTGGGATAGATCTTACTAATATTTCTGAAAGGCCAGGCAGTCTCCCGGCTGGTCCCTTTCAGTTACTGTCAAGAAAAAACTGCTGAGCTAGGTAAATTGGTAGCGACAAGGTCATTTGTTCTTCCTTACGAACCACTTCATGCATGTGACAAAGCACCAGGAAGCAGACAGTGATATTGTTTTTACTGAATGGTAGTCAGTGCAATATGTGTCCAGCCTGCTTGCCGCTCTTCTGCAGCTTGAGTACATATAGTAATCATAGCTTATGTGTGCTTGGTCTTCTTCCAGGAACCTCTAGAGGGTAACAAAATTAAATCTCCAGTAAGCTAAAACACCAGCTTTAGCCAATATTTTGTGAGACTGTTGGCCTGCTGCTGTTTATATCCAAACCAAATCCTGCAAGTAACCTGAACAGAAGTTTAAGCATGTCATGTAAGCTGTTTGCATGATGTCTGCACAAAGCCAAGAATGGGTTTCTTTTTTATTGTGAAGGAAAGCTCATGAAATGTTCCATTTCATCTCCCTGTACTCTGCTCTGGTGAGGCCGCCCCTTGAGTACTGTGTTTAGCTTTGGGCCCCTCAGTACAAGAAGGACATCGAGGCCCTGGAGCATGTCCAGAGAAGGGCTACGAAGCTGGTGAAGGGCCTGGAACACAAGTCCTATGGGGGGCGGCTGAGGGCACTGGGGTTGTTTAGTCTGGAGAAGAGGAGGCTCAGGGGAGACCTCATTGCTCTCTACAACTACCTGAAAGGAAGCTGTGGGGAGCTGGGGGTTGGCCTCCTCTCACAGGTAACTAGTGAGAGGACTAGAGGGAATGGCCTCAATGGTGCCAGGGGAGGTTCAGTTTGGGAATTAGGAGACATTTCTCCTCAGAAAGAGCAGTCAGGCATTGGAAAGGGGTTGCCCAGGGAGGTGGTGGAGTCACCGTCCCTGGGGGTGTTCAAGGAAAGGTTGGACATGGTGCTTAGAGACGTGGTTTAGTGGGTGATAGTGGTGGTAGGGGGATGGTTGGACCAGATGATTTTGGAGGTCTTTTCCAACTTTGACAATTCTATGATTCTATGATTTCCTATCAGTATTGTCTACTATAGGAGATTTTCAATGATAGCCTCAAGGTTCCTGTTATACTGATGATTAGTGTGTGAGTAACAATCCTTTAAGAGACAAGATTATACAGCTGAAGCCATAGCTGCCAGTGGGAGAGCTACTAGCCTTATAGAGAGGAGACACAGAGATCTCTTGTTATTGTCCATGTAATTATAATAAAGGCTCATCTTAGTCAATAAGCTCTGAGTCAAACTTCCCCTTAGCCGGAATTAAAGAACATTGCCATTAATTAGCTACACATGTAACTGTGAGTGAAATCCTGGAAGCTATGCTGAAATCAGGAGTGGGCCTATCTGAACGCAGCTGTATTTTGCTCTCCTAAAACACAAATGCAGTTTTTACAAATATGTTCCTGTATAACCTAAGCTTTACTTGTAAGGGCTTACTTTGATGTAATCAAACTTGCATTCAAAGCAGACTTAAAAAGCGGTTGTTACAAAAGATAAGAAAATACGAGAAAGATTAAACCAGAAAGTATATACATCATCAAAAATTATTTGAGGAAATGAAATGAGCAGTGCTATGAGAATGACAGCGAAGCAAGCTTCATTTTCTTAGTATTTGTATGCATTGCCACATAACCTTCCCCTCAAGCAGATTGCTTGAAATAACCCCATGTCCCTGCAACCCCCTTCACCTCTTCCCTCTTGTCCTCCATTCCATGAGGGACAGCAGGTGTTGTAACCCCGAGCTGACTGGCCAGACAGCCACTGCCAAAAGTAATGTATAACAGCTAAGTTCTGCCCACCATTCCCTCTCTGGGCTACTCATTTGATTCCCTGTCTTCCATACAGGCACTGAGTTTCAAAAAAAGGTTGTAGGACTGCCCTTGCTGACTTCTCACATCTCTCCTTCTGTACGGCATTGCACTCACTTGAAATCTGTAAACGGTGACTGGGAAGGAGAAGGGAGATAAAAGCGAACAAAACCAAATGGGCAGGCATATGGTCAATGACACTAGATAAGTCTTCTTCCATTAGAAATTCTGGATATAAAAAAAAAAAAAGCAGAAGTTAAGTCATTTATGAGCCAACACAGCAACCATACTATCAGAGGAAAGAGATGTACTTGAGCCATGTGGAGTGAAAGACCTGTATTGCTGCTTTGCCAGTTATTTATCCCTCACTGTATACTGACCTCTCTTGTTTTCTTTTCCCTGACCTGCAGCTTGAAAAAGGAGCCACAAATATGGGACCTGGATTATGGAATCATTTAAGAACTTTCAACGTAATGTAGCTTTTGAGGTTAGTGAGAAAGGAAACAGGGCTATTTCTATATCTCTAACAGCTACAATAGTCTAATAATTTGATGTTAATAATAGACCTTAGTTTATAAGCTCAGTTACCTTAACAGAGTATTTCTGGTGTGTATTTGCAGTTCTTACGTGGTACTTCCAGCTGTTGCAGTCTTAAGTTAAAGATCGGTCAGAAGTATTGCATTTCTGAGAAACAACCCTTGTGATATTTTGCAGTCAGGATATCTGTGTTGTGAGGCATGCTCCATAGTGAAGTGATAGGCATATAACAAGCTGGTTGTCTGGCTGCTACATACCACAGATTAGTTGTCATGCCTTGGTCAAAACAACGAAGCTTGAAATACTTTTCCCTTTACTGAGAAATACAGCACGTCATAATAAAACTGAGGCTCCTTTCTGATCTTATGGGAGCAACTTCCTTTATACATTTTTTTCTCAAGAAACTATTTGAACAATCAGATAAAACAAAGAATATTTGCAGTATCTTGCATCCATAATTTGTATAGAGTTACATGAATTAAGAATATCACTTGTACTTCTTCTGTCATAAGATAAAAAGAACCTCAGATGAATGTGAACCATTCATTTTTATGGACTCCATGTTCCAGGGAGTTTAATCAATGTCGTTGCATGCTGTAATTTGCATCTGGATAGATTTCAACTGAAATAGGGCTACAATCACAAGTAACTAGGCAACTCCCCCTCATATTCTGGGGGTTTGTGCTATTCCAGTACACATATAGAAAGTACTGGGATGCCAATAGGAGTACAATTGTAACAGAAAGACAGCTAACACCTTCTTGGATTTCGTGAATGTTGCATTTTCTAATCCACCTTCAGAAATACTTGATACTCTGCACATTTTGCCCAGATTTTTTAAAATGTTAATTAGGTGCGTAACCAATCTGGGGGAGAAATTTCAAAGGTCACTTAAAGGACAAGCTTTGATGGGAACAAAAAACGTACAGTACTAGAGAGACTGTTCACATCAGTTCTAAAAAAACCTCCAAAACCTTCTCTTTATCTCATAGAAACACAGGCATTTTGCCTCTCTTGGTATATTGTACATGAACTGCAAAATCAGAACAAATATCTGTCTGAGACGAATCTGTGACAAGGAAAAAGTTAAAAATTTTCACAAGCAAATGACAAAAAAGTGAAGAATCCAGAGACCAATTTACAACTCACTGAATCAGTTGTGTATGTAACTTTTGACCTATGTTTATACTAAGACTGGCATAACAGGTTTAAAAAATGTATTTTTGGTCATTATTGTGTCACAGTTCTCATGTGCATTTTGTGGTTCATTTACTGTCTAAATGTATCACAAACCCTTTTGCTATTCCATTTGTACAGTGCAATAGGACAATAGTAGACTTGCTTTGAGCATATTACAGTAGTTGTCACTTCTTATCATTTCCAGGTCATTAAAAGGTGACAGTCACCAAGTCACCCTGTAAAAACCTGCCTTGTCAGTCATCAGTTGAAAACCCTTTCAAATTCTTGTCACAGCAGTAACGACAGTGCTGCAGCAGCTGTTATGGTCTAAGGACGTAGTAGAAGAAAGGTCTGTGGGAAAGGAAAAAACTTCTTTTAACAGGCCAGTTAGTATAGGTGGAAAAAGTAGACTAAGCTTGCAAGGGATGTATCCTGTTCTTTGGGTCAGAAACAATAGGAGCAAAATTAGGAGCAATAGGAGCATAGAATCATAGAATATCCCAGTTGGGAGGGACCCACAAGGATCACTGAGTCCAACTCCTGAGTCCCCAAAGAACCACCCAAAAAATCAGAACCCCTGTCTGAGAGCATTGTCCAAGCACCTCTTGAACTCCATCTGGCTCGCTGTCATGACCACTGCCCTGGGGAGCCTGTCCCAGTGCCCGACCACCCTCTGGGTGCAGAACCTTTCCCTAACCCCCAGCCTGACCCTCCCCTGTCCCAGCTCCATGCCGTTCCCTCGGGCCCTGTCGCTGTCCCCAGAGAGCAGAGCTCAGCGCCTGCCCCTCCGCTCCCCTCGTGAGGGAGCTGCAGGCCGCCATGAGGCCTCCCCTCAGCCTGCTCTGCTCTGGGCTGAGCAAACCAAGGGACCTCAGCCGCCACTCATATGTCTTGCCTTCTAGACCATTCACCGTCTTTGTATGTAAAACTGAAATACAAGGCAAATGAAAGGAAGATGATATCTATGGAGATTCTCACTGATCATACCCTCCCACTTGACAGAGGTAAAAAGGAGCAGCTCCAACACTGGCAACATCTTCCAGGCTCCGGTTCATGCTGTCTTTCATCTCAGCTAGGACTAGCTCTTTAAACACAGGCACTGTCCAGTCTAACAGTAGTACCTGAGCATACCACTGGCTACATCTCCCTATCTTCTAGCAGGAGAACATTTTCTTACTAATATCAGATTTCCACAGTTTTATGTACCTTTTTCTTGAGCTTTGTTGGTAACTTGCAGGGAAATTTTGGTACATATAGAACAGTGAGCATCCACCACAAGGGATCACTCAAAATTTGCAAGCAATATTTAAATGGAAAATGTGCATATTAAGGTTACTGTGTGCATGGATATTTTGGCAATTAATTTTGGGGAAAAAAATAAAATAAAAAAAAAGAACTAAATATGAAATAGCAAAAAGAGTGCTTAGTGTGAACGAAGGCTGGTGGTACAAATTCTAGGTGCTATGAAAGAAGAAACAGACTTCTTTGTAGCTCCCTTTTGTTCTGTCCCTTCAAGAGATTTGCTGCTTTGTCTTTTATGGTTATGTCAACAGTCTGTTTCTTGTTTCAATAATCTGTTTATTTTTGTGACCTATAGGCTCATACAATACTGAAGGCTCTTTAGACACTGGTGAAGAACTGCAAGCTAGGGACGTGCAAGAGCTTCCCCAAGTGCCAGGGTGAGGGACAGCCCTGGGGGCAGAGTTGGCACAGTTGTTGGATCTTATGGAATTGGCTTTTGCAAGCAGGACAATGAACGTGGAACTAACTATTTTCAGAACAAAACACAAAACTCATGTTCGGCTTGGCTTTTCATATGCTCAAAGTTAAACAGCATAACTAATCCCTCACGCAAAGAGACACCACAAAATTCGCAGTTAGAAACATACTCACAGACCTTCTGCCATCTAATCAAACTTTTTTTCAAAAAGTTGGGAAGGTGACAAGGAACTGGCACATACTGAGGCAATGGGGTGATATGCAGATCCTGACAATCACATGATAGAGCAGACCCCATGAAGAAACCCCATGTGCACACTGCATAAGGGACTACCCAGGACACATCTCCATGTTTCATGGTGAAGAAGTAGGTTCAGTTGCTTTTTGTGTGGTCCTGGCACACTCTTTTCCCTCACTTTTCCATACCAGTTCTCCTTGCTGTTTGTAGCATGTACAGTAGGGATGAAGTGGTTCATTTGTCTTGGATCCGCTGGCTTTTGTTTTCTTGTTTCTATTTTTGTTTCATTTAGTTTTGTTACTTTGGAGGGTGGGGAGTGGGGTGGGGAGGGAGAAATAGATAAAGAGTTAGAGAGTGCAGCAAGCCCTCAAAACTTGCCTAAACTTTCACAGCCATTTTGGTCAATGATGAGAGGTGCCTGCCCAAGGACAAGGGCGTTTGCTCAAACACATCAGATTCATCACCCCCACAGCAATGAAAGTGGCCAGTGCTGGAGGATGCTTCAGCAAAAAGGAAATCCCAGTGAAAGGATATCTTTACCCCCACCTCACATCCACTAGCTCCTTTGTTTCTGTTTCTGCTGAAGATGTGAAGATGAAAAGCAGATAAAAAGCAAGCACAAGTTCCTCTTCAAATTATCATGCTGTAATAACATACAATTCTTGGACTGTAAAGCTAAAGCAGGAGCTGCTTTTACTGTAGGGGTAAGAGGAAAAAATGGCATGAGTTCCAGGTAATGTGCAAAGGAGCCTATGAAATACATACCTCTAAAATGAAAAATTTCAGATTAAAAGAGAGAATTGTTAAAGTACTGATGAGAGTTTAGTTGTTAAAAGGATGAAAAAGCTGACATTTCATAAATGATGCTCAACCCTGTCTTCAGCTCCTCAATCTAACACGTATGCTCTAAGGTCACAGCAAAAAAAATAAATAAATAAAAAAGTAACTTTGAGCAGCAATCATTGGAAGCACAGTTCTCCTTGAAAAGGCAGCCATACCTGGTCAGTAAGCACTCTGAATAGAGTTACAGACTTCTTCCATTTTGTAGGCTTGGAGGAACCTGTGCCAGTATTTCAGGGAGAACTTCTGAAGCACTTTGGGCCAGGTTGTCAACAAGTGCAAAGGGTATAACTTTTTGGCCAGTGTGAAGGGTACTTGCAGCATGATCAGAAACAGGATCTCCACAGTAAATGTTTTTCACTTCATTAAGAATAGCAGAGAGAAGGAAGGGGCTGCTCTGTATTAAGCTGCGATAGCTGGAAAATGCAACATTCTAAGAGCTTAATCTGTCGATGTGAAATTTCACAATGGGCACAGATCTAATTTAGAAGTGATCATCCAGTGAAATGAAACAAAATCAATTTTGCATTTACCAGCTGCACACTAAAATTGACTGTTACTGGGAAAGTTGACTTTAACAAAGTTAGCCATCAACAGATTCTTGTATCTAAGAGCAATATGTGCTGATACTGATGTGCCTTTTTTATATTTTTTCCCCTGCAACTTAAAGTAGAATAATAACCCTGAGTTTTGAATAAATATTAAGACAGAAAAAAAGTAGATGACTTCTTTTTAAAGGAAATACTATTTTATAGTTGTGTGATTTATAATTGAATTACATTGTTTTCTCTTAAAAATACATGCAACAGAAATTAAGTGTGAAATTTTGGCAACCTATATAAAAGCTTAAATATATTGTGCCTTAAAAACCTACTTTGCACAAAGAAAAAATGAGAAGATTCAGACAGTGCATAATTACTAACAATATTTTGAAGAGGGTTATAAACACAAAGCAAAAAAAAAAAAAGCCAATAGAATGGACCTAGATACAGTTTACTGAAGTGATAATCCAATCTGGGGACAGATTTAGCCTCCTCAGCAAATACAGAAAGACTTCTTTCTTCATTTTATTTTATTCAGCACTGGACATGTCAATGAAGTGTTCCCTCAAAGCTGAAAAATTGAAGTTAAAAGGAAAAAATGCTTACTGTGAAACAAGGTGTGGGAGTCAGGAATCTATTAATTCTACCATCTGAAAAAATGTAGGCCCTATGACAACAAATGTCCAGATCAACTAAAGACCTATGTCTTTTAGCAAGAAGTCAGAAACCTAAAGAGGACTTAGAAGCTTAAGTATTTAATTATATTAGATCTATGTTTCCTTTATTTGCAACATTTTCCTGCTTTAAATGCAGAAATAAAAGAGCATTCAAAATGAAAATGCAATTTGCAAAGACATTTTGAATGACTCAGATAACAGAGCATTACAAACTTCATCCAGAAAATCTTCAGAGCTGTCCCAAGAAAGCAGAAGGGCTAAAGTTCTGAAATCCTGAATAAGACCTTAACATGTGCGTTCTTAATGAAGAACTGTTTCTTAAAAAAAAAAAAAAAAAAAAAAAAAAAAAAAAGGTTAAATACACTGAGATAGCATGTAGAAGGACAGGTATTCTAGAAGAAAATCAGAAAATCAAAGAAGAGGTGAAGGGCCAGAAGCACTATTCAACAGGTGTACCTGAGATGATCCTGGAAGCTATATCCTGTAGCAAAGCCCTACCTACATGGCAGAAAAAAGATGTGTGATTGTGTGCTCTCATTTTGATATCCTTAGAGACATTCAACGACCAGGTCATCAAGGTTGCCCTCCACAATTTTCTCTTGCCTTGGACTTCAGTCTTGTATCTCCCAAATGATATCCTTTCGAATTGCCTTATAGAATAAACACAATTTGAAAGGGACCTTAAAAGATCATAGAATCTAAGAATGGCTTGGGTTGGAAGGGACCTTAAAGATCACCCAGTTCTAACCCCTCTGCCATGGGCAGGGACACCACCCAATAGATCAGGTTGCGCAGGGCCTCGTCCAACCTGGTCTTGAACACCTCCAGGGATGAGGCATCCACAGCTTCTCTGGGCAACCTGTTCCAGGTGGATGGGGGGTGGGGAAGGTGTTTTTAGTTTGCTTTTAGTTTCTCACTGCTCTAGTCTGCTAGTGATAGGCAATAAATTACATTAATCTCCCTATGCTGAGTCTGTTTTACGCATGACAATAATTGGTGAGCGATCTCCCTATCCTTATCTCAACCCTTGAACGTTCCCATTATATTATCTTCCCCTTTTCCTTAGAAGAGGGGGAGTTTGAGAGCAGTTGTGGTGGAGATCATCTGCCCAGCAGGAAAAAGCCACCACACCATTAAGTACTGGAATACTGTGATGAGGTACCTCCTGAGCTTTCCCCTCTTGAGGGTGAAAAGATCTAACTCATTCAGTCTTTCCTCATAGTTTCCTCATAGTTTTTTTCAGCACTTATCTTCATGACCCTCCTTCGGACCATCTGCAGTCTGTCCACATGTTTTCTGAGCTTTTGGAACCAGAACTGGACACAGCGCTCTAGGTGTGACCTGACAAATGCTGAGTAGAGTGGGATGATCACATCTCTATTGGGCAGCGCTGCCCCTGGCCCACAGGAGATGGTGGGAGTGGGCCTGGGGCTTGGGCACGGCTGCGGGAGCTCCTGTGTGGGGAACGGTTGCAAACGGCACCCCCTTGACTCCCTCAGGGCACCTGAGTGAAGGGTCCTGCACCTGGGAAGGGGCAGCCCTGGCTATATGTACAGACTGGGGGATGAGATGCTGGAGAGCAGCCCCGCAGAGAGGGATCTGGGGGTTGTGGTTGATAGCAAGCTGAATATGAGTCACGACCCAGTTTAGTGTCATCAGCAAGCTTGATGAGGGTGTTTTCAGTCCCATCATCCCTGCCAGAGTTCAAGAACCAATCCATGTCCATTTGGACAACGATGTCAGAAATATAGTTGGATTTTTGGGTGGTCCTGCATGGAGCCAGGAGTTGGATGCCATGATCCTTGTGTGACCCTTTGAACTTAGGATGTTCTGTGTTGAAGAGCATGGGGCCCATTATTGATTCCACTGGGACTCCACTTGTAGCAGTCTGCCAGACTTAGTAAAACCACTGATTACCACCCTCTCAGGGTGTCTTGTTAGCCAATTTCCTACCCATTTTGCAGACCACTCATCCAGTCTACGTCTTGCTAGTTTGTGTAGGAGAAGGCTGTGGGAAATGGCATCAAACGCTTTGCAGAAGTCCAGCAACGTACTTTGTTTATGGTTTTACTCATCTTTGAGGTATATCGGGAAACACCAGCTCGAGTGAAATGCTGATATGTAAAATTAGAGCTGGGTAGATTGCCTCACATGCACTTAGAATTTATTAATACTCTACTTCTAGATGACTCAGGGTTCTTCATGGTGCAGGAGACTATCGAGGCAGTGCTTCTTCCCTTGTACTTGTTCCTTTCTGCAACTGCATTTCACTTGTGTTGTACTGCCACAACTAGCAATAAAAGAGCAAAGCCCAGTATTGCAGGTGGAAGATAGTCAGGTCTCAGGTCTAACCCAGTCATGAGCATCTATACTCATTTTTTTTTTACAATGAAGATCAAGTTGCATCTTCCATGACCCAAGTCATGATTCTGACTATATTAAGCCCATCACCCTCAACTAGCTAATTAATTAATTACCTCACCCATCAGAAGAGGAAAGAGATGCAGAGTGGAATGAACTCAGCTGGTGATCATTTGGCAATAGTTACAATTTTTCACCTCTAAAACATTAAACTAACAGGATGATGAATGCAGGGAAGTGGTTTATGAATATTCCATACTTTATAACTTCAAAAATACATGTAGTGTAACACTGCTTCTAGTATAAAAATAACCATTACCAAAATGTATGAACAGTTCCCAAGCCTCCAGTGCCAGCATTCTATAAGAATGCAAAGCTAAAATACCAGTGTAGATTGCATCAGGAAAGTTCCAGACTCGTTTTATTTGGTTTATTGAAATAGTAGAAAATCTAATCAAACAGATTTCAGAAAAGTGAAACGGATCACAGATAAGCAGTTTCTGTTCTTTGTGAAATAAATGTTTTCATAGTTACGTCCAGATTACAAGTAGCTTTGATTTTCCTCCGATAAGCGAATGGACGTCTCTCGGGGAAAAAAAAATGAAAAAAAAATGTGAGATGAATAGCTCATGTGAATATCTTATCTGTTTTGAATTGATTCAGTGTGGTTTCTTCAAAGAAGACTTAAAGTTGAGAAAATGTTAAGCTGGCCTAGTTGTACAAGCCAGAAGGACTTAATTTTGATCAGCATAGACCCAGCAAAGTAAGAGACATCAAATGAAATACTCTGAGCCTCTTCAGTCTATTTTGAAAAAGCAAACTGAGTCATCCTGATAGAAACAGAGTATTTTCAACACTGCTGAAACAGAGTTGCTCGAACATCTCTGTGTTATGAATGTGGGTGGAGCTATATGCAATCTGTATCTATCTTTAATGCTTTAAGATGATCTTTCATTCATTCTCATGAACAAAAAAAAATATGTAGCTATCTGTCAGAAATCCCCAGCAGAACAGGGAGAAAGCTGATCAAACCCAGACTTATTTCCCTTAAAACTAAGCAAGGAACAATGGTAATGCACTCAGAATGGCTCTTAAAGTATGAAGCATACAACAAAAATCCAGATTTTGTTCCAAATAAACAATGCTTTATGCCTTGTGAATTCTAAATTGTATTAAAGCAGTGACTTAATACAAATAAAACTGATCTGTAGAGAGTTATGTAAACATCACACTACAATTACCCAACAACATTTTCCATTGTAAGTGTTCGTAAGAATATTCATTCTTACCACACTGGCTGGAGGCCAGGTATCAGAAGTTACACAAATGCATTCAAGACAAGGAAATCTTAGACTGTTATTTCGTGGTAATGGTTATTCCCACCTAACATGATGACGTTGGCACTTTGGCTCCATAGCAACAAGGCCAGATACATAATGATCACTACCAGCCTTCTGTTTTCTAAGAAAAGGCTGCTTTCTACATCATTCCCAGCGGTAGCACAGGGTTAGCACGTCATGGCAGCTGGAACTTTGCAAGCTTTTTATAACTCAAAATTTTGTTGCAGGTATATGAGAAAACACTCGGATTGACCAGAAAAATAAAGGAAGGTAGGAAGGAAGGTAGGAAGGAAGGAAAGATTAAGAAGGACCTATTATTTCCAGACACATATCATACATCTATTCTTTGTTTCATCAAGCAGTAGAAAGACATTTTGCATCCTTTAACTTTGTCTGCATTGTCCTGAGTGAACACAAATCTCTGTCTCATAATGCCCCCTGACCACCCACTCCTACAAGGATGCTCAGGCTCATCGAGCTCTGCAGTCTAGACTGTATTTAAGTCCAGAAAATGATTTCCTGTGGAAATGCTGGATTTGAATCAGACTTAAGTAGCACATACTTGACCATCACTGCGAGCCTGTCCTTAGTGTTACCAACTACTGCTCCTGATTCCTCCCTAAATTACTTACTACCCTCCATTTCCGTCTCCTTTTCTATATCCGCTGGCAAGATAATAGTCCTTTGTTTCCACCCATCCCTCTCTTGCTCTCTCCTCCTTCAGCCTGTCTCAGTGTTGCTGCCTTTCCATTTCCCACGCAACTGAATACCTTCTCTAATTTCTGCAGTGGCTTTCTTTTCTTTTTTTCTTTTTCTTTCTTTCTTTCTATTTTTTTTCTTATTTTCTATATGTTTGAAGCATCCTCTCCACCTGCAAAGTTCTCTGTCTCTTCACGTCCTATTTCCCTTCATGGTTAGTAGAATGTTTTATCTGTTACAAAGCACTGTATACACTCAAGCTGCCATATAAATTACACAACGTGCCAACCAAAAGTAAAGAAAAGAAGATACTGCAGACCAAATACTCACTGCTCAGCTGCCAGAGCTTTCCTTGTTCTTTTATAGCTGCCTCAGATGCTGGTTCTCATTTATACCCACTTGATTGACCTGCTGGCACTGCCAAAATGGTGTAATGTTGTTCAGATATAAATCTCAGTCAGGCTCTAACTCTGCAGTGCAATGCTTTCTCTGAACAGAGTCCTATTCACTTGGGGGCATTTGGGATCAGAAAAAGGGCTACCCACAGAAACGGCGGTGCTGCACCAGGCCATTGGCACGGCAGCTGCAGTTGCACAGTCAGGATGGTTGCGTCTGGCCTGGGCCAGGAATCATTCCTCTGCATGCAGGAGATTTGTAAACTCTCCTCTGCTTCTTTGCGACAGCAAAATTGTATTTCTGCCACTGTACAGCAGCATATGGAAGTAACAAGCTGTAGCTCCTCATGTACATGGATCTTTTCTATCTTCCATCTCTGTACCACAGATAATCATCCCTGTCCCTGCCTCTCCATCTCAACACTTAACATTTCCTCAGACAGGTGTTGTGCCTCCCAGCATCAGCACCTTCCTGCACCAGAGCAACACTTGCACAGATTAAAACAATCAGAGCTAGGAACACCCCCAAACCTGACCAGCAGAACCCCCAACAAAACAGCACCTGGCTCTGATCGACAAAAACGTGCTTGCAATTTATATTCTCTTTGAAATGCATCCAAATAAAACTCTCAAAAGCAAACACACTGCACAAAATGCTATATGTTTTTGCTATGCAAAATTGGTACGCTCTATTTTAATGCTATTGAAAACCATCCCAGCTTAACAACTCGTCTCACAGCGTAGAGATAGCAGGAGGAAATCTTAGCCATGGGATTGCATGTGAGGCCAGTTTTGTAAGCTTCAGAAAAGGAATAGTTATTTGAATGTGAAATAAGGACCCTCACACCTGAAATATCGAGGAATTCAAATTCATAATGCACTCAATCTAAAAGTCCCAGGAAGTCCAGGAATGGAAATTTTCTCAAAGCTTTGTGCCTGGCATACTCCTCCTGGTTTGGCATACAATGCCATACTTGATCCGTTCTTAACTCAGACTCCTCTTCCAGCCTTTCTTTTTTTTCTTCTTTTTTTTTTTCTTTTTTTTCTATGCTTATTATTTACCTGTGTCAGAGATGCATTTACTTGGTTCCATAATAAAACACACCAACTGTATCTCAAGGTGTATGTTGCATTTTAACACGCAGGGAGAATACCCCTGGTTTTACCGTAATGTGAAAAATTCTTATTTTGCAAGCACCACTTTTTTAAAAAAAAATTTTAATTTTTTGCTGTCCACAACTCACAACTATCTTGTTTCTCCTTTCCATGGCCAGTTCAAAGTGTGCAGATTTGCAGGATATGCATCACATATTTTTATCTCAAGAGATATCTAGAAGGCTCTTATGTTCCCTATGATTACTAATAACTAAAGGTCACACAGCCCATCTTCCTGCAAATGAATCTTTCACACCTACTATTGTCTTGTCCACTTCAGAACACATTGTGAATCCTAAAAATAACCAGAAATAAATGTCACTAGAATAGAAGCTTTTACCTCATCCTTAGGGAACCTGTCAGCGTGTTAAAGCTTGCTGTAAGATTTTTACCAAAATTTAACCCTGCGTTTTACTGTCTTATTCACTCCATTATTTCTAGACCATTAAAAAAGTATGTACGAAATAATTTTTGTGGCAACTGCATGGGCACGGAGTTTTGCCAAATAAACCACTCCTGTGAAGCTATAGTCACTGAGATTTTTCCTCCAGAGTTTACTTCCCCTACTCCAGGCTGGGAACTGCAGTTACAGCTCAGCCAGGATTGGCTACCCCTTGAACTCTCAGCTGGTCATTATCACCGCTCAGCTGAAGCAGTTAGCATAAGCACTCCCTTCCCTTTCCAGTCCAAAGTCGAAGAGATTAGTTTACCCACAACTGGGAGGTGGTGTGAATTAACCTGGCTGCCTTGCACCCAGAAGGGATTAGGCTCGCTCACAAGCTTAGCTGTAGAGACTAAGCACTGTAAGAAGATGGTCTCTCCCCTTCTGCCTCTTAGCTGTTCTGCGGCACATCTTAGCCTGAGACTCCATGAGATTTGCATAGACTCCATCTGCTGTCTAGACGGCACCCAGGTACTCGTGCTTGCCCGGCAGGGTGGTCTCTCTCCTAGCCCTTGGCTCCAAGAAAGTCTCAGCGATAAGAAAGGGTGAGTGTCAGAGGAGCGTCAAAGCCATGCATGGCTGATGAGTTGGAAATCCAAGTTGGATGCAAGCTGTGCTTAACTAACATGGTAAATAAAGTTGTTAGGAAATATTATTACTTATGCATACTGAGCATTTTTACTCTTTCTTTGTGAAGGCTCTGCAAAACACAGAAGGCTCTATCATAACACCCATAGAAGAGTCTCATTGCAGTATTTATAAAACAGCAAGGTAAATCTTCCAGAGGGTTTGTGATAGCTACCTGGTAGTAAAGTAGGAACATACAATAGCAGCTCAACACTTAGCTACATGCAAACATAGCAGTGCCATGAAAGTGTCACCACTTTTATCTGTATTTCAGTCAAGAGGGACACCAGTACCTTGGGGCCTGTCTACATTGCATGGTGGAATATGGTGCAGGTTCTCAAACTGACATCAAAGGGACAGTAGCACAATCACTTCAGCAGGTTAGCAAGCACATGAAATGTACCTATTTCCAGGTTTGTTTTCAGAAACTGAACTGGTGCCTTTTTCTGGCACTGAAATGCTGTGTGTCTGTAGCAGCTCAGCCAGGGCTCACAGTGCTGTTTGTGCAGCTTCCACCGCACTAGGTAGGCAAGTCCTGAACACGTCAGTAGTACCTGCTGTAAGCGTGGACATTTTGGTGAAGATTATTGTGTCCCCTGCACTCAGCAGTACACTCTTGTAGCAAGTGAATCAGCAACAATGACATCAGACCAAGTCAAATTCCCTGATACTGTTGCTGTGCTGCAGCAGCCACCACTCTCACAACCCTGTCCCCTGCTATGCCAGTAGCACTCCCCCAGTGACATAGCACCTTGGCTTAACGCTAGTTCTGCTGGAAGACAAAACTTGCATCCACTTCAACGGATTCAGAATTAGATTTGTGCTGAGCACTAGCCCAAAATTCATGAGCTACTAATTTGCACCTGCCACTGCTGAAACGGAGGTCTCTGCTGGAGTCAGAAGCAGGACATCTACTGCTCTTACCAAGGTTGGCTCGCCTTGTGATTCCAGGGGAGCAGGAGAAAGGGTCAATCACATAATTATTTAAGAGCTCTGCTATGCTGCAGAGTGGTTAATTATCCCCCTAGCATAATAAGTTTAGTGGAGTCCTGAAAGCTGCTCTTTATCCCACCAATGCCAACATTAATAAATTTGTCCCAGTATTCACTCTAGAGAGAATGTAGCAGGTTACATGGGAATATTGCCAGCCATCTAGGCATGAACAATGCAGGGATTTTCATTGCAATCACCACTTTTTAACTTCCTGAGATAAACTGAGATAAGACATTTCATAAAAAGTGTTAAAAAAAAAAAAGGTGGTTTGTTCCCAGTTTTCTGTACAGACTTTACTTTTTACCACCAGTTCCTAAAATTTGCTAGAGAAAACCAAGGCCCAGTCCTGACAGAAAAAGTCATCTCAGAGGACAGATCCCTGAATCTGCTTCAGTGTTGGTGTTTGAGGCAGTGTAGGGAGTGCTCCATCAGTTTGTAGCTGTAGGACACTTGGCAGTAGTACAGCTGTTCAGGTGGGACAGCCTGGCAACATCAGATGCTCAGGAAAGGATTTCTTCTCTTCAAGGAAAAGTCCTTGCCTGATTCCTGATGAGTAATTACCGTCTGTTCTTTCACACACCCTAACGCCACAGGTCTGTGCTGTGTCAAGTAGGATACTTTTTCACAGCAAGAGCATCGGTATCATTAAAAGATCTGCAGTGGCCTTTCAAGCTCAACACCCACCTGACAAACTGTGTTCCCAATTAGAAACATGCACAGACTTCACGGTATGTCAACAGGTGGAAGGTTTTACTGTTTCCAGACCTTCCTCATGGTGGAGAGTAATTATGATGATTACATGGCAGAGAGACAGCAAGACAGGGAGACAGTACATCTGTGAGTCATTCACAGTAGTAGAGTTTGCAGAGACACAGCCTGTACGTAGGGATTAGTAAGGCAAGACAGACAGATACACGCCTTGGGAGTGCACATGTGTGTGCGCTCGTTAGGTGTCAAAATAGATAATTAAGGATTACATTGCATTAAGAAGATCAGGCAGGACTTAGGGCACATCCACAGGCTAGCTGCACTGATGAACTGATCACAGTACCCACAGAGCACTTTCCTCTCTGCCCCCACCACACCTTTCACCATTGTTTAGTTACACTGAAAAGCCTTCATGCCAAAAATAGAAGCTTAAGCAAGAGAATTTATCTCAGGACATTTCTATGTTTCATAGAAGTGTTCAAGACTATTGCGGTGTGTTCATACAGAACCACGTAAGACAGTGCAATGCATTTCCTAAAAAGCCAACGCGATAAAACTTTCCTTCCTTCCTTTCTTCTGTCCTAGAATAGGTTTTCCTATGAATAATTGTATGCCCACAGGAGGGGGAATCAGTATGTCTGAGGGGTCGAGTATCTCTCATGGCAACTGCAGAACGGAACCAGTAACTGCACAGAGCAAACTCGCAGCAGAGGGACAGGAGTGTGCATCAGAGTGCCTATTTTTTTGGTATGTACACCGAATGGCAGCTACTATGGGGCACCACTCAAAAATCCTTGTTTCATTTCTGCTGCTCTTTGAATACGGCAAACATTGCACAGACTGTGTGTCGGAATGGAGTAACAGTTCCCCTCAGGCTTTTCTCCAGTTCTGCCTTATAAAAGTCTCCTTTTTGATAAACTAAACTCCCATGTCATGTCTGCTGCATTCTCCTCTTATAATTAGGAGCAGGGTGGTAAAATCAAGGCTGTCTCTATAGCAATATTAATATTATACAGCAAATCAACTGTTGTACTGTGGTCAAACCATGTAAATATTTGTAAATAGTTTGTATCTCCCTAATTTCTTTGCATATCTTATGACTGCATTCAGCTCTAGTTCAGCAGTAGTGTGATGGAAGCAACAACGGCCATAGATAGTGCCGTGGAGAAAAAGTGGAGATAGTGCTGTGGAGAAAAAACAGGGAGTCTGAATAAAATTAAATGAGATAAAATAAAATTAGATCAAAAATAAAATGAGATCAGCATCCAGCAAAGCTCTGAACTGAATGTAGGAGAATGATTCATTCTGCTTTCTCCTACCAGTTTTAAAAATGCATAATTCTTACTTGGTATATACAATGTGTGTTTTCAACACAGCACTCATAAAGCTTTCACATCACCTTACCATGCATTTCTTATGTGCTGTCTTCGACTGAGAAGCATGCAGTGTCCACACCAGTTGGGAGTACGTGGCTGTTAGTGCCTCTAGCACAAAGCAGTCTCATTAACTTTTCATGCTCATCTACAGCTGCATATTTTCTTTAACGTGAACACATCTAGCAGTTATGATTTTAATCAGAAACGCAACAAGAAGGGACAAGCTTTTCTCCTCCCGAAGCAGAAGGCAAGCAAATACAGACTCTCAAGTGTCTGTGGGTATATGCAGGAAGGTTGCTGCTCTTCCATGGACCCACCTCATGCTTCTCAGGGTGCAACCCACACAGCTAGAGCTGCGAAACTAATTCGGTGCTGGTATTCTCTTTCACTTACACAGGCGAAAGCTGGGAATTACATTGCTGGGGAAACATGGTTACAGTGGTGCCATTAAGCAATGAACAATGCCCTTGGCCTTCGTGCTGATCCCAGTCCCCAGTGAGAAAAGCCGGCGGGGGATACGGTGGCAAACTTTTAATCGCCGTTTCTGACTTACAGCTGTTGTGCCCCATCATAGCACTGAAAGAAAATGCAAAGGGGGTCAGCTGAAAGCTTTCGCACCCTTAGCAGGAGGCCATATCCATGCTACCCCTTCTGGTTGTGTATCAGCAGAAACACCGCGTGCCTCCCCTTGCTGCCGGGAAGGGACAGCAAAGGCAGCACTGCCTGCAGGCCTGCCCCACCACCAGGCAGGCCTCCTCGGCCACCCAGGGCAGGGGGGGCATGTAGCATGGTGGTGACACCCACCACACGCCCGTCACCACGGCTGAAGGTGCTGTGGTGGGTGAGGGTGGCAGGCAGGGCTTTTGAGAGCCGCCTGCTTAAAATATCACCGAGTAGGCTTCAGCTGAAGTGCACAAAAATAATCTAATTCCGCTCCTACTCTTAAGAGGGTAGCATACATTGTTCTTTCCCTTCATCTATTTCCCCTGAAAGCTTTCTGCACCCAATTGCATTAATGAATGTTGAGCTGATGGTGACGCATATCAGATCAATATGGTTGTATGCAGAATTAGGTCACCCTAATGGAGAGCGGGCCCAGCCACTCCAAAAGCACTCTGCCAAATGAGAGGGAACAAGCTTGCTACCTCTTCTCTTGCTTTCATTTTTCTTATACGATATGCGTGCGGATGAAATCCAACACGCTAGCAATGCATTTCACAGAGCCTGAAACTTGCTCTGAATTTGAATTTTAAGCATGAGTACCTCATGTGCTCAGGTACAAATATTTGGCCCCTACCTGTGCTCATGAAGGCCTCTAACAGCTAAGTAAAAGCTATTCTTTACAAGCAAGAAAGAGGGACAATTTGGGAAGAGGAGACAAAGATACATTCATACATTCTGTGAGGTGAAAAAAAAAATAATATATATATATGTATATATATATATATGTTCAAGACTGGGAAATGGGGAAGAATGAAGCCAAAGGGGCCTGTCCCCGGACAGATTTGCTATTATATCCAATGATGTGGGTAGGACAAACAGAAAAGTGCAAGGGAGTCCCATGGCATGTCCTAAACCATCACAGAAAATGCTTCTGCCTCTGACTGCTATAAAGCTGTGTCCAGGTGCAGCTAGCTGAGACTTATTGCATCGTGAACTCACCACTGTACACTGTCAGGAAATCTGCTCATGATGTTCAGTTTTCTCAGCAGTGTATGTGGGGCAGCAGTAGAGTGAAGGCTGAGTGTTCTTGCAGTGTTTCACCAATTTTTATTCTCTGTGGAATTGTAAAACTTGTTCTTTCTTTAAGCGAAGTACAAAGGTTCTGCTATTAAAGAAAGATTTTTTACACTGAGCCATCTTAGAGCAGAACCATCAGAAGCAAGCAAGGGTTGAAGACTAGGTCTGAGGTTGAAGACCAGGTCTGAGGTGAACCTTTTTTATTTATGATATTTCTATGCCAGTACCTCAACCTCCCAGACAGCAGTCACAGTTTTGATGTTAAAGTCTATGAACTTTATTTCTGAGCAAGCTGGAAAAGGCACGTTCCTGGACTTCAACTCAAAGAGGTGTGCACTCTAAAGTCTCTAGTAGGCAAGGAGGAAATCTTGTGCTGAGGGTATGATAAGCTTCATTAATAATAGAAAATATATAAAGTCTGCTACCGTTACCCAGCAACACCACAAATGTGTCATATGTTATGTCAAGTAAAGGTACCTTTATACTTTTACATATGCCTGCTCATGTCTTACAGCAGCAGTACTGAGAAGTGAGTAAACTGGAGCACTACAGGCCCCCACAAGCTAAGGGATCTCATGGGACAATGGAAGTAATGCATCTCTGTTGACCTGGCCACTGTCTCAACATAAACTGCACAGACTGTGAATGAAGAAGATACCAGTATTTGGGTTCTCCACCCTGTCTAGGCTCTCAGCTGTGCAGTCTGACTGTGAAGTCAGTATGCACTATGGCAGCTAACAGTTCATCACAAAGTCAGGTGATGGACTGAGCAATGACCTTGAAAACTAAGCTGTAAACTAAGCTAGCTAGCTAAACTAGCTAGCTAAACTAGCTAGCTAAACTAAACTAGCTTGGTTACTCTGTTGAAATGTTAATTACCATGACAACTTTTCCACTCCCATGTAGCGTATTATTTAAACCAACTCAGATAGAGTTTTTCTGATGTTATGGATGAGAATATGAACTGCATTCTGGTGCATGTGAATAGATGCTCCCAGCAGATGCATGCATGTTGACTTTCAAGGCAAACAGCAAAGCATTCCTGCCTGTCTGGAGTGAGAAACACAGCCCACGCAGTATTAAGTGGTCAGTATGAGACTGAAATTTGGTTATAAAAAAGCCTGGGCTAGCGAAGAATGAGGGGGCTGGGATTTTTAATTTTAAAATAGATCTTTTCCCCATTTGTAGGTTGGTCTCATTTTGCAGTAGCTATATTTTGCACCAACATGTGGTAGACCAAAGATTAAGTCTCAAATTCCCAGACACTGGGTTAGAGGAGGCCAAGAATGCCACAGAAGTGACAAGCTTAGTGTCAGGAGATGGGGATTTGGTTGCCATACTTTTCAGCACCTCTTGTTACTTGAGCCCTCTGAGAACCTTGACATTCGTAACAGAATTGGCTAATTCCCACCTCTCTTTCCCAGCAAGCAGCTCTCAGTAGGACACGTAGCTAAAAAGAGCTGTGTAGTGTTTTTTTCAAATGTCTGTGGCTTACACCATCCCACCGACAATATTAATGTCACCCTCTGCTTTTTATAAAGTGGTCAGGACTACATCAGAGTGCACAGACTTGGAAGCAGGAAAATATAAAAATAAATACCACACTTATCAGCCAGAGTCCAAATGTGTGCCAGGTAGTTATCCAACTGCTTTATGAAATGAACACTTTGTTTTAAAATTTCTTGTAGCGTATGTGTCTGAACTCTTTTCAACTGCAGAGAAAATAATATCTGTGTTTTAAAGGCCAAAATCCTGCCTGAGGCTAGCAAATACAAACTAGGGGCACATAAGTGTGAGAAAGGTCAAAGGGATATAGCTACACAACACTGTTAGGGGTATTTCTAAAACATCCTGCAGCCTATGTGCTCTCTTCAGACATTGATCAGAATCCCTGCCTAAAGCATAGGCATAGGCTGCTCTCAAAATGATGTGACCCTGTTGGTTCCTGTGGTCACCTAGTGCCTTAGTACCTTCTAGTTACATTTTTAGGTGCTTATGCAAAGGTTGTGTTGTCTGCAAGATGTCAAAGTGTACAGGATACAGGTGAACGTGGGAATCATGTTGTTCTTTTGGATGTTGGAGGCTCTTTTGGAGTACTGCATATTGGCAGGAAAGGCACAGCACCCTAGGATTGTCTTATTATTATTTTTTTAAGATATCATTAGAACAAGAGTCTATTTCTTGATTTCAGTCTTGCTTTTTAATCCATACTCTGCATTCTCAGCTCAAAAATTCTAGACTTCAAATTTTTGCTCTTCATATGGAGTCAGGAAACTCCAGACTCGACCATTTTTATCTGCCACTACCCTGGAATGGAATGTTATCTCAGTTCAGTTTGGGGGTTTCTGATTATGTGCTTCATACTCAGAAGTGAAGGGCTGAGATATGCACTGGCTAAGAGCCTTCTTAAAACAACTTAGCAGAAAACCAAGTGCAGTTCTGGAAAAGGAATTTAGGGTAGTTTTCAAATGTTTCCCAATATGTTTTTCCTGGATTGGCATGCTCTAGAGTGTCCAGAGATCCAAAAGCCAGCTTCAGCTCTCATGGGAAATGGCAGAGGTATAAACCCAGAACATTTCAGTGTTTGCCAGGCTTTCATATCTTTTCCAAATGCAACAGCAGAAAATAATATATTTGATTTCACTCACTTCTCTGAATGGGAATTTCTATTTTTCAAAAGAAATGCTCGTCTATACCCTAGGAAATGATCATCAATGCCTTGAATATTCAAACCCACAGACGTTGCAGTAATCTCCACTTGCCTCTCAAACCAGTGATTTTTTTCCTAGATCCTTAAACAGACTAAGTTCAGAGGCATCAACCTTTGCTACTGATACTAAGATTTCTCTCTCAGCTGCCATGAACTGCCACTCCAACCACTTACCCTAGTGCTCAGACCTCACCTCTGTGCACTGTGCTGTTGGTTTCCAACCAGGCTCCGTGCATTGCAGCTAATTCAGCCTACTGTCAGCATCAGGCTTGCATAGTCTATCTTATGCCAGCATTTGGGATTCTCTGACTTCTGCTGAAGACTACAGAAACCAGAGATGCAGTAAAGCAGCTCCGATATCTCCCTCTAACAATGTCATAGCATGACAATGGCTAAATTTGAATATTCATTTCAAAGTGGGGTTGCCAGTAAAAGTTCAGCTTCCCAGCTACTGCCTTAACACCTAGCCTACAGACCAGTGAAGGCAGTACAAAACTGCTCGACATTCTCACTCCTCCGATTCAAAGTCACTTCCCATAACTACCACTTAGTCTGTCACTGTTCGTGCACTGACGATGCACTGATTACCATGAAAGGGACAAGTACACTGCAGCACATCTCCTCTGTATATTTAAATTCCATCTGTAAATTGTCTGTGAACAAACTTGCTTCCCCAAATTCATTCTTCAACATTCTTCATTGACTGTTTTCATGGTCATTGTCTTAACCTATAGGTAGCTGTTGTTTGTGCCTTTGTCTGGCAGTTCCCATTAAAATTTCAGACAGTTTTGGTTTAATAGATAGTCCATATTCACTTATGTAATAATAATAATAACAACAATAATAATAATAACAACCAATATACCATATCTAAGTGCAAATCATCGTGATTATGAATCTGAAATTTATTCCCTCTGAATGTTCTCAATAATCCCTTAATATTTAATGCTTTCGTGAGTATTTCTATGTATAAGTTTACTTGCTCGAACATTCATGGAAAGTAGATAGAAAAGGGATATAATGAAGCACACAGTAACAATTTGAAAGATTATCTATGAACATTTTTTGTCGTTGTTGCTTTATTGATTGAACTCTATGTATATTCAAATGTGTATTTGATCTAAATTTCCACCTAATCTACTCATGGAATAATGTCATCTTTTATTTTTTTAACAAGTCACTAATATAAATCATTAGTTGTGAATATCAAGGAAATATATCAATGACAATATATTTATTTCATTTCATGTGTGATTTCCTGTTCTCACAACATTTACCTTGTCCCATTCCCAGATCACAATTGACTTTTGAGCATATGGAGAGGCAGATGTGTCAGAAGTATTCCAGGGTACACTAAAAGAGAGGGAAAAAAATTATGCAGTCCTGTGAGGTTTAATAAGGTTGATGTGAACACGAATATCCACTGGCTTAATAGCTTTAACTAAAAGCTGAGCATCATAGTTTCTTTTGTCTCCTGTGCTGACTTGCCCTTTTGCATAGATTTACTGAAGTTGCACTAAGTTTTGTATTTCAGCACATTCCCACTGTGTATTAAATAAAGTGGAGATGTGCCATGTGAAGATATCTGATATACAGATAGATCTGGGCAAAACTTTTTGGCTAAAATGTTATTCCTGTATGACAGTGATTTAATTATGTTCATTTTCATGAGCTGCTTAAGGAGAAAATAAAGTCTTAACACTGGAAAAATGTCAACTTTATAGTGCTGAGATACTTTGATTTTTAGTTCAAAGCATTTGGAAATCAACTTTAGTTTTATGAAAGAATGAATAAGCAAACAAACAGCCCCTCCCAAACCTTGTTCTCAATTAAAAAAATATATATATACATATATTACTTTTCCTGCTCTTTATTTGGCTGAATACTTCATTCCAGCTTGATGCAAAATGAATTCTTATGATCTGCCAGTGAGCCCCCCAAACCAATTATTTACCCAGCTCTGGATACAAAAGTCCGCTTAGAAGCTATTCTTTGGCAAGAGTGCCAACAGTAATTTTTGTGTGAGTGTTGAACTCCTAGGTTATTTACAGATAAATGAATGGTATGCTTTCAAGTCACTATTCTTCCAAACATTCTCTGTTTGTTTGTACTTATTATGCATCAGTAGTTTTGCTTTCACATTGACAATGCACAAAGATACCACTTATGGTCATGAAGTTGTGCAAGAAAGATGCTAACATAGAGCCAGAAAAGACTTTGGATATCAGGTTTTGAATTGACAGCAATGCAAGTATGAAGGCCTTGGTGTCTTAAAGGGGATGACAGAACTTTCCACTTCTACTTTGTTGTTTTGGATTCTGGTTGTGGCTCCTCACAACAGAAGGGCGAATGGAGCATGTGTCATATGAGGAGAGGCTGAGAGAGCTGGGCCTGTTTAGCTTGGAGAAGAGAAGACCGAGGGGAGACCTCAACAATGTGTATAAATATCTGAGGGGAGGGTGTTGAGAGGATGGGGCCAGATTCTTTTCAGTGGTGCCCAGTGACAGGACAAGAGGCAACGGGCACAAACTGAAGCACAGGAGGTTCCGGCTGAATATGAGAGGGCACTTCTGTGCTGTGAGGGCGACAGAGCACTGGCACAGGGAGGCTGTGGAGTCTCCTTCTCTGGAGATACTCAAAACCCGCCTGGATGCGACCCTGTACAACGTGCTCTGGCTGACCCTGCCTGGCATGGAGGTTGGACCAGATGATCTCCAGAGGTCCCTTCCAACCTCAGCCATCCTGTGACTGAGTGATTCTGTGAACTGAAGAATTTGTAAATAAAAGTTGTGGAGACTACCATTATAATATCAGTTGAAATAAAAATCACAGACAGTTAGGTGCCTGAAGCAAGATATGTACTAACATCTCAGTTACATAAAATCCTTGTTCTCCTGACAGATGTCAGCAGCAGATATGAGTGCACTTCCCTCTGAAAATCAGGACCAATCCTTGTGCACCGATAGCGATCCAGCATGCCATGGCCCTACACAAAACCCTTCCAGTTTTCCAGGACAGTGCCTGTTGTTCATTAATAGTGAAGGGGGAAATGCCACCTATCTGTACAGCCAGAAAGTCAGTATGTGTGAGAGGTGAGTCACTTTGTGAAAGGTAAGTGTGAGCATTTGTGAGACATAACAAGGGCCTGGACAATTTCCAAAGATACCTTTTCATGGAAGAGCGTTGCCAATAATGTTTCGAGTATTACTCACTCTATGGAAGTGCAGTACTAATTCTCCTCCTCTCTGCCCAGCTGGAGAATGTGGCAGAACCCAGCGAGATTCTCGGGGTGGAAGAAAAGAGATGAAAAGAAGTTCAGATGCAGGTTCTGCTATTCATTGCAAAGGATGGCAAAAGTCCAGTCCCGCTGAATTCAAAGCCAAATGATTTCCCCATTGCAACAGAAAGTAAAGCACTGCACACAGACCTGGACTATAATGCAAAACTCTGGACAAAATTATCTTCGTGTTCCCAAAATACACTACTCTTTTGCCAAGCACAGAACAATCACTTAATCATTTGTAATGAAAGCTGTAGAAAATACTTCTTGCTGCATAGTTTCTCACCCATACAGAGTAAGTAAAGTGCAGCCAAATAGAATTAACGAACAACAGCGAGTATCATGCATGCCTTTCTGGGACCTCCCTGAGTCCTCTTTCAAAGGATGAAGAGAGTGCTGAAGTTATTTACAGAATAACTTTCCTGTGTCAATCTCAGGAGGAGAAAGATTAAATTGATTGTTTCTAGCAATGGGGCTGACTTTGTCAAAGCTATAAAGGTGCCAAGATTACCCATTAATTGTATTTGACCCATTGTTTGAAGCTACTAGTACAATTTTTTATTTATTTTTTAATTCTCCTAAGTCCAGACAACACCTGCCAGGTAATGAAATAAACTAGCTGCCCATTTTCATCTCTTCTTCAGAGGGAGATGAATTCTTCCCAATCCTTGCCCCCCAACCCTTAATAAATAAATAAATAAATAAATAAGTTTGTGAGAGTAATTATAACAAGATGTACAAAAAACATGAACCCCATTTTGTAAACAGCTGTAGCTTCAAAACCTCATAAAGGTAGCTCAAATGGCTATTGCCCCCATGGGATGCAATACAGTAGAAAATCCACTGCAAGATCTGAGCTCTGACATCATCTATCCACCTAAAGAAAAGAGCAGTTTTGCCACCAGGATATTTCATTTGAAGGGCACCTGCCTATCTTTCAGTGTCCTCAATGGGATATGCAAGTTTTCGTACAAGAATCTTAAAATTCTCCTGTGTTCATGTTGCCCACAGAAGCTGTGGACTCCCCATCCCTGGAATTGCTCAAGGCCAGGCTGGATGGGGCTTTGGGTAACCTCGTCTGGTGGGAGGTGTCCTTGCCCATGGCAGGGGGGTGGGAACTGGGTGATTTCAAAGGTCCCTTCCAACCCAAACCTTTCTGTGGTTCTGTGATTTTATGTCTGAGGGAGGAGAGGGGAAGACAGAAGCTTTGTAGTTTTAGCTTCACAATTCCGTATTTTTGGTGTGCATGAAATAAAATGAGCAGGATACCAAATAATACATGAAATGTCAATAAACTGAGACTGAAGTGCCAGGTGCCATTTACATGGTGTGCATGCTTGCTGTGTGCTCCCTTTTATAGGAAAAGTTCATGGCTACATGATGTATCCCTGTGCCAGAGAAGCACCAGCATAATGGCAGTAATTGAAAGAGAAGCACTTGTAGTAATTATTAGAGGGCTAAAAGCGATGACGTGTGAGGTGAGCTGAGAACAACTGGATGTGGATATGTCAAACAACTGACAGCTTAGTGCCTTAGGAGACTGCAGGCCAGAGCAGCCCATGCTTCATGGTGGGAAAAGGTTAAACGTGCTCTTCCCAGCCAGCCCAGCTTTGCTGCCCAGTGCTTGGATCTTTCCCCAAGCCCAGGAGGAGCACAGAGGCAGAGTCTGAGCTCGGATCTTGCCTTGCTCTTGTACCATGTAAACTCTGTGAATTTGTGCACATGGTGACCATTGAAAGGATCCTCATCTTTTGGACCTCATGCACAGGGCTGAGCAGAGCAATAAGTGTCCAATGCCTCATGTACCAGCCACAGGCACCCTACACTGCAATACATAATTCTGGTCCCTTTTCTGATTAATGACTTGGAGAAACTGCATGATGATTCTTTTTTCCCTTATCTTCCTACCATTTATGTCTGCTTTTCGTTTTGTGAATTAATGGTAGATTTATTGCCTTGGGTGAGATTTTCAAAGCATTCACAGTTGGCCTAATCCTGTTGCTGTTGAAGCCACTGGGACTTTTGCCAATGCATTTAATGAGAACAGAGTCAGGCCAGTGCTGTGAGCTTTGAAGCCCCCGCTTTGTGTGTACTCGTATGAAGGTGGGGAACAGTGTGCAGATAAAATGAGAACCAGTCTAAACTTGGATCCAGCAAGGGAAAATAATGCAAACAAAACCTTTCTTGTGGTTCGAAGGAATCTCTTCTGCCATTCCTTGTTCCATTCCCCAAAAGCATCAACCTGATCCTGTAATCAGCGCCCTGTTCTGTGGGGATGCTCCCTTCTGTGGGGCCATACCTTGGTTTAACACTGATTTCGTTCACTTTTCAAGGCTAGCTGTTTTTCACCAGGAGCAGAAACCACCTTTTTTCTTCAAGTGCACCAGTGAACAGTTTGCTAGCAATTAGTCAGGAATTTTAAAACCAGAATGGACCATCATAGTCATATAGCTAGATCTTCAGCATAATACAGTTTATAGAGTTACAGTCAGTAATTTCAATATTCACCCACAACTTCTGTTTGAGTTATAATAGCATATAGAATATTTTGCTCTGTGTGTGTGTTTTCAGTGCTATAAATAGGCAAATAAACATGTAATCTACCTGGGTTGGGTGTGCCACAAAGAGAGAAAGTATTACCTAGTTTGAAACAGGCAAGCGGTTATATTAAAAGACAAATTTAAACAAAACAGGGTGTGTTGTTTTTTTTTGTTGTTACTTCTGAATTGCAGCAATATTTTCTTGTTGATTTTGAATACACAAAATTTATTGATTTTGATTGGCATTACCTTCTAACATTGCTAGATAGAGCAAAGATTATACCCAGTAGCACAAAATGCTTCCATAAGTTATATTTCTTCATCTGTATATGAGATTAATACTAAAAACAACATTTATCCAGAATACGTTGCTATACTGTGCAAATTTAGGCATTGCCAAGAGAGATGATAAACAGGCTTCAACTTGCTTCAAATACTCTTACCAGTATTAGCATTGCACTCAAGAAAGCAATGACAGATTTCATAGATTATAGTATTTTTCATAAGCTATCAAAAGCAGTTAGTTATGAGATACTGTTTTAAAAATCCTCAAGCCCTAGAGAATCTTTGCTAAGAAAAAAAAAAAAAAATAGAAACTAGTGAAAAAAGTATGGTGCTGTAATAAGAAAACTCTGAATTCAAACCCTGTCCCTATGGTCAGATGCTCTGTGGCCTGCTCAGCATGTCCAATTTTCATGATAGCTCAGTTAACTTCCTACAGCCTTTGCTTCTAGAGCCAAGTGATTGCATGAGAAATACAGCTTTCAGGTCAAAAAAATAAAAAGCCCTGGCTGTCATGGCAGTACAGAATATCTTCAAAATAAAACCTTAAGGCTCAACGGTGTATGAGGAGTTAAATCTTCTCTCATTTTTTAAATTTCTTTTTCAAATTCCATTAACAGTGCAGAGTAGAACTGGAATGTCTTTTGCACGTTATTTAGGCAAATCACAGCTCACGCTCAGTTTCTCATATGTATAGACAAGTATTCATGCTGCAGAGGCTATTGAAGAGAAGAAAACAATCTCTGCCTCAGAAAATCCTTGGGCACAAAGTGTTAGGGTATAAGAAGGAAGATAGTGCTCTCTGTTTGATCAGTTTTCTTATTCTTATACTCCTGCTCCTATGCTCTCAGCCTAAGAAGTTGGGTATAGTGGTGCTGGTGGATAAATACTGGGCTGTGTGGAACTTCACCTGATGCAGCTGGTGTGTCTGTGCAACTAAACACGGGGAGCTCTGGGAACAATGACACAGTCTCTGGAAAGAGGGCCTGTGACTGATTAAAGTAATGCAAAGAAAATGCAGTGCCAGAGTGGATATTTATAGGCTGAAATTCGTGGTAATTGCTGCATGCCCTGGAGTGTACAAAGGAGGTATGAGAAAACATCAGAGGATACAAAGGCTGATGGGACTGCATTCGAGGACCATGTGCTGTGGAGGGAATGAGCTCTGATCTAATGCCTCTACACTGATGTTTTGGGGGAACAGTCCCTCAAGGCAGCTGACCCTAGAAACATGAGTAGCTTTGCCTTGGACAGTGCTAGTCAGAATAGCTCAAACAGAGCAGAGTGAACCAATTTGTGTGAGCAATCATGAGTACAACACTCTTGCTTACTTCCTTGGACCCTATTTATTTAGCAGAGCAAATGTAGCCAATGTGGTTCTTCTTACAAGTGTGGGGAAGAACACTTAACTAGGAATTATATTGTGCTTTAGCACTGTAAAGAATTACTTAGTGTTATGCAAAATTAGAAAAGAAAGAAAGAAAAAAAATTTCTAAAAATGGCTCTTAAAGATATTCTTACAATGTTTGATTGTATTATTTTCAAGACCACTCTCTGCTCTAACTTGCAGATATCTTCCCTAGCTTCATTCAAGAGCCTAGAAGGGTGTCTCTTTGGAATGTGTTTTCTAGTCTATTTTAAACCATGTTTTCATTTCTGCTTTAAATGTAATATTTGGCTGTGTTTCTTTAAAGATTTTTTTTTAATGTACTCTTACTGTAAGGGCTTTGAATGCGCCTCTGAAAACCACGAAACAACAAAGTTGTTGTTGCCATTGCTGCTTGATCTTTCTGGGAGGCCAGTCCCACACAAACCTCCTTCTCTCTCCAGAATACTGCATATTGTAAATACAACAACAACTTTCAGTTTAGTCAGAGGAGAAAAATGTAGTAGCTTTCTCCTCTTTCGTATTATGAATCATTTTTTTGTTTCATGAATATCAGTTTCAATAGCTGCACAGCCATTTACGTTAACCAAAAGACCCCAGATAACAAAAAGCATGAGTGGTGTTGTGAGATGCTTTTTCAAATTCACTGTTCAGGGCCTGAACAAAGCATTATATTTAGACATGCTCTCAGATTCTCATTTCTTTTGACACTTTCAGAGCTCTTCATGTGTTCTAAATGCAATGACAGGTATTGAAGAGAAATGTTCGAGAAATTACATAAATAGCTTATTCTCATCATATAGCCAGAATAGTTTTGCTTTCTGTCTGTGTGAGTCAGTGAACTCTGACACTTCATGCTGTGACAGCTCTAGCCATACTCATGTGACCAAAGAGAAACTAAGGGAAAGGCAAACTAAAATAAGAGTCAAGAATAATATTTTTTTTTTATATCTGATTTGGATAAATGCAGATAGAAAATTATTCTCCCATTCCATAAGAGTTTCTGACATTTTGCAGCTTTTCTCCAATGCTAAATGGAAGGAGGAATTGAAAAGTAGGAAAATGTCATAGACTAATACACTAATATATATATATATATATATATAAAAGGATCACATGAACTGTATCATTTTATTTTGTCATGTTAAAAATCTTTCATCTTGACTGTGGCCTTTCATATTCAATTATGTATTATTATAAACTAGTTCAAAGTTTTTAGGGAAAATGTAAAATGAAGGGGCAAGTAGAAAGTTGTGTGTGCTTGAAATGTCTGAGAAAGGTGTTAATCACTTCCAATAGATTTGGAAATTCAGGGTAGTTTTTGAATCAGAAAACTTGTTGAAACAGCTCCCTTCTCCCTCGCAGCTTCATTTTAACTAGTTGACATGAAAAGTCTTAGGAAGCTCTTCACCATCTCTACCAACATCTTCTTTCTGTCCACTTTTCTGCTATTTGCCACCTCTGGTCATTTTCCTTAAATAAAAGGTGATTAGTTTAAAAACTGTGCTAAGCCTTACAGCTATGCTGCCCCTTTTCACATCACTCTGCTTGTTGTTCCTCTGCTTTAGGCATATGCAACGCTTCCTGACAGCCAGGGAGAGGAAACACTGGCATGCAGCTGAGATCCGGACAAGCACAATTTTGAAAAAGGCCAGTAGCTGAACATGGAGAGAGTGCAAGGAGAGAGCTGCAGGAAACGTGTCTTCTGTTTCACTGATGGATGTTTAGATGTTGCATTCAAGTACTGATGAGGGAATTGAGAGCACAGGAGGAAACTAGAGAAGGTTCGAGATGGGTGGCAAGTCACCTGGCACCCCAAACAAAAGTTCAGGAAGCTGGATCAGAAGTTTGAAGCTTCAGAAGAAGACAGTTAAGAACTAATCCAGATCTGGAAATAAAAAGGGCAGACAACTCCAGTTGTATCTCGTCTCCCACATTTCTGCTCAGCTAACTGTTGCTGCATGTCCCAATGTAGGTTTAAGAGCTAACAATTTTTTTAGGATGGAAGATGGATAACAGAACTATTGGTGCTGTTATTTCAGGCTTTTTAGCTTCAGTTCAACTAGACAATTAAGCATGTTTTCATTATGTTAACGTTATCTGTACAAGCCAGAAGGGACTGCAAAACTCAGACCAGAACTACCCAATGGATTTGACTGAACAATGCAAGTAAAAATGCCTTGCTGTGACGGGAAGGAAGGAAGGAAGGGAGGAAGGGAGGAAGGGAGGAGAGAGAAGGGAAGGGAGGGAGGGAGGGAGGGAGGGAGGGAGGGAGGGAGGGAGGAAGGAAGGAAGGAAGGAAGGAAGGAAGGAAGGAAGGAAGGAAGGAAGGAAGGAAGGAAGGAAGGAAGGAAGGAAGGAAGGAAGGAAGGAAGGAAGGAAGGAAGGAAGGAAGGAAGGAAGGAAGGAAGGAAGGAAAATCTAGAAGAGTTCCCTGGTTTGTGTAATGCGCTGTTGCCTTTGGCTGCACTTGAGGGACTCTAATGTCCTTCCAGTCTCCAGTCAAGTGGAGAACTATCTTGAGAATTATATCATTGTCAGAAAAGGTCTCAAGATAAAAACTCCAAAAAGTCAGATTTTCTAAGAATCTCCTTCCAGCTCATTCAGTCAGATACTGAAGGCCTGTGCTGCTGTTGACAGTAGAGTGTACCGTGCCCATTGCAGTGTGCCTGCGGACAGAAGCTCCAGGGCAGACAGGCAGCCCTGCCGTGGAGCTGCCTTGGGATCAGCAACCTCAGGGCCTAGGGTTTCTGACACAGAGCCAAACATTTAGAAATTCAGGGCTTCTAGGGTCAGCAGCTGTAGGGCAGCTCAACTGTTTGGACTGTGCACATGTCCAGCACTTCTCGAGTCTGGATTGGATCCATCCTGAACACTGCCCCATTCATCACTGTTGGAAGGGTTCTTTGTTCTTTTGGACTACAATCGATTCAAATGGCTTTTAAAACAAGGAAAAGGAGTGAGATCACCTGAATTAAACCACATTTTTTACCTCCCAAAAATGGCCATTCGTGAGAACATTTTCAGTATCTTTTCCTTCATGAATGAGAGATAGTTTTTCCTTACTGTAGGAAAATCTCTATACATGTTGCCTTTCTTTCACTTTAAAGAAAGATTTCTAAACTTGTTAGGTTTGTCAGCTACTGTGCTTCCAATTTTAGCTATTTTCTGAAAGCTGAGTATTGAATACCCTATCAGCACTGATCAAATTCATGTAATATAAATATGTTTTGTCATCTGATTATTCCACTAGTTTTGACTTGGAGTAAGAACGAGGTGGAAAAGTGTATTTGCTATTACAGAGGATATACAAAACAGTTCTTGGCTTACTGGGAAGTAGAATATATTGTAGAGCAAAGGGAATCATGGTGCAAATCAGTACCTCCCAGTCCTGTCAGGCAATATGTAAATATGATTGCTAACAACTGCCCAAAGGAAATTTTACTTTCTCGCAAGAAAATGTTTATCCTCCAGTCTGGGCAAAGAATGAAATCTTAGGGGAAAAAATATCTTGAACGTTTCAGAGTAAGATGAAATTCCAATTCAGACTAGGAAAAATGTTAATTGATAAAGTAGAATTTCCCACAAGAAACAGATTACACTGGAGAAAAAAAAAAGAAAAAAAAAAAAGATCTTGATTCTCAGTTTGGTTTCCACAGCAGGGCATGCTGGATTTGACCTCCAAAGTGCTAAAGCTCAGACTTCCACTACTGCATGCACTGTGGCATACTGTTACTCCCAGAATTTAACAGATCACCAGTTTAAAGATTGCTTAGGTGTTTTGCTCCATTGCTTTTGTTGAAAGAATCTCTTAATTTAATGGCTAGGAACCATCTACTTCTGATTGTGCCGATGTCATACTTATTAGATATAACACCTCTTCGTCACTGGTACGTTTAGAAAATTATCATATTCCTTCATAGTCTGCATTTTACTACATGACACCAACTAGGCTCTTCCAGTGTCCTATAGCTTCCTTTAATATCCCCTCTCCCCTCCATCTCTCCCTCATTATAATTTGAACTAATCTTTCTCAAATATGGCAAACCAACTTTGAATGTTCTTGTATAGATGAGGCTTCACGAGTTCTTGGTACACTGATTGTAAGAGTATTCCATACCTGTTGGAAGTATTTCTCCTGATCTAGTATCATGTTTGCCTTTTTTTTCTGATTGCATTGCATTGGCAGTTTACAGATGTTATTTAATCAACTTCATACTAAACTCTTATTATTCAGAAGTCATTTCCAACTGCTGCTTTTGCTATGAGTCACTACAGGGTCAAATTCTGAGATGTCTTCATAATCCAACTTCAAATAATTTCCATAGGGAAAAAAATATTTTTTCTCCTAAAAATGTGGAGTGGTTTCATTGCAGTGTTCATGACAATATGATGTGCTAAGAAGTTATAGCTTGGATTGATTTACAGTGTTCCAAAAAGTGCTCTGAGACTTTGCCATGCACAAAAAATGCCTAACAGTTGTGTCAATAAAAGGTTGATAGCATATCAGATCTTTGCTATTACAAATTGTATATCATTCTTTAGATTTTTTCACATTTGAGTCAGCACCAAAAATACAAAAGATATTTTGAAAAACACCCAGCTTAAACTAACAATGAATTTAAGGAATTTCGTAAAACTCTCTTAAAGTTTAGTTCTCTAAATGTAATAACCTGAAGAAAGTATTGAAAATTAAAATCACCAAATCACTTCTTTGCCCTTATTGTTGGTCCTTCATCTTATCATGCTAGCACCTGCACTATGACCTTATCAATAAGTTTTGCAAATTTTTAACTGTAGTACAGAGAATGTATGGTGTATTACTTCTTCCACATTAAGGATCAACCTCGTAGAAGAAACCTGCTATTGTCTGTTTGGTACCATAGCACTGACACTCCATTTTGCCAAAGGAGAGTGACTGCAGTATTTGTATGGTTTTCAGAATTGCCCATGGTAAAAAACTTTACATTAAACTAAAAATCCTATGCCAGTGGAAATAACAGAACCTGATATCATACGTAAAAGAACATTTCAAACATCGATGTATTTTGTAAACAGAAATTGAAATTTGCATATTGTATTTTTTTGCATTCATCTTGGAAATAACAGATTGTTCCTAAGTATGTTTTATATCTTCTGTTGCAGGTATGTGCATCCTTATATATATATATAAAACAAAAATAACACTTGGTAAGCAGCAAAATGCTTACAGTTCTAGAAATACGCTTATGCAAGTTATATGGGCATCTAAATCTTAGTACTGGATGACATTTTTCACTGATAAATCTAGAGATCTGGAATGTCTTTAGAGTTCCTTGCCATGGAACAAGTGATGAGTTTGCCATCCTTTTCAAAAACAAAAACAAAAATAAGAAAAAAGAAGAAAAAGATGGGTGGTGCAGTTGATATGATAGAAGGAAGGGATGCCAAATAGACCTGGATGGGCTGGAGAAGTGGGCCCATGTGAACCTAATGAGGTTCAACAAGTCCAAGTGCAAGGTGCTGTACCTGGGCTGGGACAATCCCAGACATGGGCACAGACTGGGAGAAGAACTCATTGAGACCAGCCCTGCAGAGAAGGACTTGGGAGTTCTGGTGGAGAAACAGCTCAGCATGAGCCAGCAGTGCGTGCCTGCAGCCCAGAAGGCCAACTGCGTCCTGGGCTGCATCAACAGAGGGGTGGCCAGCAGGTGGATGGAGGGGATTGTGCCCTGCTGCTCTGCCCTTGTGATGTCCCACCTGGAGTGCTGCATCCAGGTCTGGGGCCCCCAGCACAAGGAGAATGTTGGGCTGTTAGAGTGGGTCCAGAGGAGGGCCTCAAAGATGATCAGAGGGCTGGAGCACCTCTCCTATGAAGAAAGGCTGAGAGAGCTGGGGCTGTTCATACTGGAGATGAGCAGGCTCCAGGGAGATCTCCTTCTGGCCTTTCAATACTTCAAGGTGTCTTATAAAAAAGGATGGAGGAGGACTCTACTCGGGCAGATAATGATAGGACATGGAGGAATAGTTTTAAACTAAAAGAGGGGAGATTTAGATTAGAAGTTAGAAGGAAATTCTCCACTCAGTGGGTGGTGAGACACTGGCACAGGTTGCCCAGAGAAGCTATGGATGCCCCATCCCTGGAGGTGTTCAAGGCCAGGTTGGACTAGGCACTGGGCAATCTGATCTATTGGGTGGCATCCCTGCCTATGGCAGGGGGGTTGGAGCTAGGTGATCATTGAGGTCCCTTCCAACTCAAGCCATTCTATGACTATGATTCTGATCTACTTCACAAAATGCTCAAGATAATGCTTTTAAAATAATAAGATTTTAAATAAAAATGCATGCTTCTTTACCGAAATACATTTGAACCTGCAATGTTCCTTTGTAAGGTTTTGTTCAAAAGGCCAGTTTTGTGGACTGTTACTTATATATTTATATATTTTGTTTGTTTGTTTGTTTGTTTAGCAAGAGCTGAGATTCTTATGTAGTTCTTAGCTCCTTAAAAGAGATGTTAAACTGAATGATGTCAGAATGGTGTGTAAGTCTCATTGATTTGAGAATATTTTATCCAGTCTTGGGACACTTGTGTTATTTAGAGAAGGTTTTTGAAAGTACAGTAACAACTGTCTGTGCTTCTTGTCATGTCAGAATTAGGACAGGTACACAAATATACCCACTAAGTAGCACACCGACATTGCTGTGGAATGCAAGGTTACTAGAGAATTATGCACATGGTGGCTTATATGATGCTGGGATTTTATTTGTGATAATAGTATGGGTCTATGGGTAACTGGCTTGGCATTAGAACAGATGATCTCAGCTACTGACACAGAAGAATTAGTTACGGAAAGCAGTAATCGGAAAGCATGCCCTTTAAGAAAGCAGAGTCTCTGAAACAGAGTAGTCCAAGACGATCCAAGGTTATGAATCTTGCTGACAGAAAAGCTCATCAGCAGAACTGTTACCAGCAGCAGCGATGGAATGCAAAAGGAAAATATTGAAGTTTGGCTGCTTCCTGATGTCCAGGTAGTTATTTGTCAAGAATGTCTTGCATTATTTGTGGTAGGCAATGAGTCTGCCTGTTTACCCCTGAAATGCTGGTCTTTTCACACCTTGGCATACATTTGTCACCTGGATTTGGATCCTGAATGCTGGCTAATGGGCTTGCAAGAGGCTCACAAGCACCAGGTCAAAGTCCTGGGAGACTCCAGGAAATCATACTAGGTGCTGGAAGCTACCAGAAGGTACTTTTGCTAATAATGCTGATTGTAACTCTACGGAGCATGAGCCATGTTAGCCCGCTAATTTTAAGCAGTTATTTAAGGTATTAATTTGGTGCATACAGCCGTAAATTATTTATATACTTGCTATACAAGAAGTTCCTCCTGTAGTTGAATTCATGTGATTTTATAGCCTGCTTGCCTGACAGTTTTGTTTAGTTTCATCTTCTACCCCTCTCTTTCCATATTGTAATTTGACAATTTTGAAATGCAAAACAGTTTTAAACCAAACCACTGGTTTTAAACCACTTTCTTTTAACCTTATTCTGAAAAGAGAGGATGTTTTGACCAATTTTTGAATTGGGAGATTTTTAAAAAACAGTTCTACTATCAGTTTTCCTTTGAATGAATGTGTATTTTGACATATGAGCACCAAGGATTTCTCAAATAGTTATTTTCTGAGATTTGTATTTTTATATCTGAAGCTACTGCTCTGCAATGTTGGCATAAAAGTAGATAAACTGTACTAAGTGACCAGTTATAACCAATCAGCACTAATCAGTCATGAAGTGATTTTAGAAGTAGCCTGCTTGTAAGACTCACAAAACTGCTCAAAGAGAGACATGGTTTGCATTTTTATTATACTGGACACTGATGCAATAAGGCGTACGCAAATCTCTGGGCATGTTTTATCAATACAAGGCAGTAAAGAGGAAGCCAGTGTTGAGCTTTTTTCTTCTACAGCAGCATGGTTTGGTAAAGCCAAAATGTATTTCAAGAGATTCAGAGGCACACCAAGAAATGAGAATGACTGCCTTCCTGAGTAATGGCAATTCATTCTGAAAATGCTAGGTAAATTACAGTCAGCTGGATCTACTCTGCTGCTTGGAACATGGGCATCTTAGATTCAAAACTTCATATTGTGCCGAGAACTACTTACATCAGCAGTTAGACTGCTCGCAGACAAGCCATTGCATACTGTTGATAGCCTGGGATCTCCAAACCACCCCGGGTACTGGTGCTTTGCCAACACAGTAATTATGTCAGCTGCACACACAAGTGCACATAAGTTGTGCGTGTTGTATACAGCCAATTTTATAGGTGGTTACATTAGTCCCACATGCAAAATACTCACAAATAAAAAAAGATTCACTGCCTGTGTTTCTCTGAACCCTGCCTTAGGGACAGAACAAGGAGTGGCACCCAGGCAAGCCACTTTCAGCCCCCACTCCCAAGCAAATTGACACTAATCAAGGAAGGGCACCAAGGAGGTAGATGATGAAAGCTGTTCCCAGGCTCTTTTGAGCTGATTTGGTTCAGCAGCCACTTCAAAGGATGTGGTCATGTGCATGCCTCTTGGTTTACATCTCGGGAGCTATACCTGCGAGGACTCCTCTCCTCCTCACGCTGTCCTAGGCTGCCAGGGCACGCTGTCACCTGGCTGCACAGCTTTTCACATGGAAAGACACAACTATACCCTACCTTTCTTCCAAGCATACCATTTTAGGAATATTTTAACCTGCATTACATACAACAGCCAAAATCCTGAGCCAGCCAACCAGAGCAAATCCTCTGAAACCTGCAGTGCTAGTCTTTTAAAAGGAAATTCCCAACTGTTGCAACTCGTGGATGGGAACTATGTTACAGTCTTTCGATAGCTCAGTGGGCTGTATCTGGCTCTACTTGACAAACTCCAAATTTCCGTAAACTTCTATTTGTTCACACTTATCTTCTGCACTTGGAATAAAATAAGAATTAAAAAAAAAAAAAAAGAGAAAAAAAAAACCACAAGTGTTAACCTGAACATGTTAGGCAAGCCTTCAGGATACATAAGAGAGACTAAGTCGCCTGTTGCAATTTCCCTCTGTCTACATGGTCTGTGTTGCACACACTTTGATTTTTCAAAGTCTCTGACAGACCTGGAGACTTCGGGGTTGCTACTATTTCCAATTCAACTGGAGCCTGATATAGCTCTGCAGTTAAATGCTAAGAATTTTTGTCAGTCTATGGGAAGGGTAAGTCTGAGAATATTGACAGAGACGAGAAAGGATAAAATGTGGGTTCATTTAAATAATTCTATTTAAATGGAAGGCTTTAAGGACCCCAGATTTCACCTTGTTCAGATTAGTTCATTTCCAGGACATGACAAATAAAAAATAAGGCCTGAGTACCTGGGATCATGCTCCACTTCCAGCTGCTGAGAGTTTTGCCTGAGTAACAGCACGGCATGGTTCACGGTAACAAGAGATGCGTCTGTGAGAATTGGCTATTTCACTGAACACATAGACATTAACCAAAATTATACACGCTTTTAACTGTTTTTAACTGTTGCTTTGCTGCATGCCAGCAGCTGATACCACTCAGACCTTCCCCTCTCCTTTTGGGAAATTTCCCTCGAGTGCACAGTGCCTAACGCAATAGCCAAATATGGTTTAACTGTGTCTAACTCTGGTGTTGGTTGGTGACAGTAATATTCAAGATATAAATATCCTAATTCTGGCTTAACCTTGGGCCACCAGACAGCATGACAAATATGCAGAGGACCAAATATGTCCTCAGAGGACTATAACTTATAGCTGCCACAGTTGACAGGCATTCCTGTTCAGATGGACCCTCAAGATTCACACAACGCTAACATGCTGCCCCCTGAAATATTTTTGGCAATGACTTGCTTGGTTTTAGAACCACTGATCTTTTTCAGGCCACTTGCATGTCTGTCTTTTTCTTCCCACCAGTAATTGTCTTTTTTATTGCATGGTCCTTAAAAGTGTCAGTATCGATAACCAGTTAAAACTCACGTATGATTTGTAGCTGAACAGAGGATTTTTGCACGGGATTAATGAATTGAAAACTGTTAATCAATCTCATTAATAATTATGTGGAAAGTAACCCTGATATCACTGATTACTTGCTGAAGAAAGGAGAAATGATGCTTTGCTTTTCAGGAAGCCAGTTAAAACTAGCAAGGAAATTACTTAACTCCTTAAATATGTATGTTTTCCTATAAAGGGAAATATTAGAAGCACCCAGTTATCTATGGGGGAACCTAAGGTGTTGGAGCAGTGATTTAGAAAATGGATTACTTCTTCTGGATTACTTGGAACTAACTAACTAACTCCCACTACATTTGCAGCTAAAAAGCAGCAAGTGGGACTAAAATCCTGTGAGTGCTGGAGAGCAGGAGCTGCTTTAGCACTAGGAAAAAAAGCTGCTGGGATGCACTGCACGAATATGCCTAAAATATGAAAACCAAACATTACAAATCAGACTAAATTTAAATGGTGCTTATGAAATGACACACACACAGAGACTCTTCACAAGTATTTCCCTAACACTGGAAACTCCTCAAGGACTTGCACAAAACACACACACTGAATGATTAATAAGAAAAACTCATCTGTCAATGGATTTATTTGCAAACATCATACTTCATTGTCTCTGTCTTACAAATCTACACATTACTTCATCCCACTAATATCATTATAAGGTTGCATGGTATTGACCAAGGTTAAACATCACTCATTTTATTTCAATCTATAAACTGAAGCCAATCAACGTGCCTTGATATCACTACTCAAAATTCTCAATAGGATTGAATAATAGAGAAGAGGTAAATCAAAGCTAACTACTTTAGCTCCAGCCAGTCTGTCTCCACTCAAAGCATCCATTCAGCTGGGAAGCACATCAAAATTTATAGCATAGACATTTACTGTGAAAGGCTTTAACACTATGAGGAATCCTACACTCGTGCCTTGAAAGCCAATAACATGACACAGAGCCTATATTTGCACTGTTCTACAGGAGTGCTCAGTGGATGACAGCAACAGCAAACAAAAGCATTTATTAGCCTGTGAATCGTATTTCATCTATGTACAGTGACACTGAATTTGAAGCTGAAAACAACAAAAGATTAGAAGTCATAACAACTCCCAACCTTTTTTCTTGTACTTCTAACTGAAAGTCCAGAATCACAGAAGATTGGTTCGATCCTCCATCACAAGCCTGGGCAACACAGCCCTGTTTTTCCAGCATCATAACTAAGCAGTAAAGAACATTAAAATTCTTCCACAGTGAATAGAGTAAATCTATTTTCCTAGAGTGCAAAATTAATCTTCTTTCAGGCTCATGAAAAAAACCAAGATTACAGAATCACAGAATCATTGACACAGAATGGCTGCAAATACTTCAGTTGCCAGCAACTTCATGCCTTCATTCTTGATATTACTAGTGATGGTAGAAAAGAGATGAGCATCTAAATTACCATCTCACTGTGGAACAGCATTCATCTTGTTTGGACAAAATCTCACATCTTTTAAGGAAGACTGCTAAATGGATCTGAGATAGCAGGGAGACACCCTTATTTTCTCTTTTGACCATAAGTTTAATTTTGTTGCATGTTCCTCATGAGAAACATATATGGCTAAAGAAATGCATAGGATATGTCTGTTCCACTGGGTTTCCCTTTATGTTTGGTCAAAATTGAATTAGGTGAATTAGTCCAACACAATTTTTCCAGACCAGGTCCTAATCAGATGTAAAAAGTAATTGCACATTGAAGTGAAGTGAATGCCCTTTGCAACATCTGTATTGCTTACAGTCTGTTTGACAAAGCCTGAATATTAGTAGAAGAGATTACTCTTTCCTTTGTGAATGTAACACAGTACAGTTTGGCAAACAGGAAGGACAGGAGACAGGCTGACTTTGAAAGTCTCTTGATTTAATTGCTGTCCTAGGTTTTCTTTTTACTTTGAAAAAGAAGAATTTATTTTAGAACCCATAACCTTCAGCCCATGCTTCTAACATTCTTTACAGCCAAAAACGATGAAAAGCCATCACAGCTGTGATCTACATTTTGTACAGCAGTGAAATGCATTGCTGCTTGTAGAACATCCATTGCTGAATATTGCATTACAATAGGAATTAAAATTGCAATATTGCAGAAGCAATAGAAGAAAGAAGAAGATCTTTGCTGTCACTCTTTTATTTATCACTAAGTAATAATTGTATCAGATTTGTCAAGTCAGAAGTCTAACCTACCAGAGAGTTGCTCAAAGAACAGGGATGTTCCCAGACCTTCAGTGGACATACAAACAGGAAAATAACCTTGCTTTAATGAAGGAGAAACCTCCATACATTCACAACTAATCAGCTCACAACGTGTTATGATATGGACTGTATGATTTTGCCATAAAGAACTACTAGAGTTTGCAAAAGTTTCTGCTTTTCTAACTAAAATAGGACCATGTAATTGGTTATGTAAACAATTCAGGGGGAAGCTGCCAACTGTAACTATGTTCACTTAGCATTTTACATTTCAATTGCTTTGTTTCCATATTTAAAGGGTCAGTATTTAAATCTGTGAGATTCTTCTGTTTGTTGTTGTTCTTGTAGTTATTATTTTTTTAATCTGATTTAGTACTATTAAGTTCTTTTCTCATCCTCACTTCCCATCCAGAAAAATTCAGTCATTGAACCCCCCCTTACCTTTTGTTCTCTAAATCTCCATAAACAAATCTAGGAAAAGAAGTTGTGCTTGAAACTTAAAAATACACTATCTGTTAATGGGTGAAAGATTTAAGTGGGTTAAACCATAAAAGCATACTTTCAAAAGCAACTTTTCTTCCTGGCCTAAGTTTATCCTGAAAATTCACATTTTTCCTATTCTGATGTCTTTGTCTTTTCTTGTGTTTACTAATTGCTTGCCAATGGCTGTGCGTTCACTTCTCAGGAAGGTTTTAAATCTGACTTTACCAATGCATATTAAGTAAAAAAAATAAAGTGAAAAGTGGAAACAAAGTGTTACAATACAATACAAGCAAGCTATGTGAAGTCAAGCATGGCCTGTAGTGCTAACCGTGCCATGCTGATTTTCTGATATAACTCCATTTTGTTGCTAAAGACAGTGAAAGAGCAGTGGCAGTTCTGTTACAGAAGTGCTAGAGCTGATGAAAGAATTTGCTTTCTATTGAATATCACAAAATTCAGAGCGAAAGATGTACTACCTTGCTCCAAAGTGTCTTCAGAAATTCCAAAGCTTTTTGAAAAGGGGAAATTTCCATGACATTTTATTTTGAAATCATGTCAAGCATTTCATTTCAGATATCTCTAATCCACCTAGCAAGTCTGAAACCCCTCGGCCTGCTGCTCATGAGGGCAGCACACAGGATGGGCACTTCCAGGGGTGCCAACCCCTTTATACTTAGGTCATGAAGCTAAGGCTGCATTACAGATGGGCGGCCAAGCATACAGTGAGGAAACTGTCAATCTTCTGAGAGAAATCAGGCAACTTTTACAGCCTACCTTGTAGGAAAAGTTCGCAGATTCCCAGACCAGTACTTTCCTCTGAGCTGATTTCATGCTCTTAATTTAATGTTTTTAAATTACATAAGAAGGTCATGTTGGAAATTTCTGAGAAGTTCTAGAAAAAAATGGTTACATAAAACCATACATTATTCTCATTTCTTTTTATCTCAGATTACCTTGTGCTTTTTTTGGGGTGATTTCATTTTCATTTCAGACAACCAATTAGATGCTATTACCTCTCACATGCCTTAGCTAGTATCTCTTATTGATCTTGAGTTCTGAGACCAGTTCTTCATTTCTTATCTGTTTGCTCAGTCTTTAATGACCAATACTCTTTTCCTCACTAATCTCTCAAATTAACTCTGCTGTTTCCTAAAAATACTAACCTCCTTTACTGTTGTGAGGTTGTTAATATTTTCTAGAAGAGAAACACCTACCTCACAGTCGTATGTTAGAACAGTTTGTTCTATACACATCTTGTTCAAGCAGTGCTGAAAAATATTCAGAGATATCAAACTGGGGAAGATCCAGCTCCTAGCTGACTACAGTGCACTGTGCTATGTAGGACCATGGTCTGAGCTGGCTAGCACTACTAAAAGACTGAGGTCCCTTTGAAGTCCTGATAAACCATTTCTGGTTATCAATAGATTGTCCATGAATGACGATGGTGTGTGCTGGTTTTCTGTGTTAATGCAGCTTTTCTGTTAATCCTCATCTTATATCAGCAATTTTACCACATGTGAGTGAAATTTTCTAGCTGTCTCTCAAAGCACCTGTGGTGGTTTTACCCTTCTGAGCAGCCACACTCCGCCACAACCACCCTCCCACTGCCCCTCCTCAGAAGAAGAGGGGGAGAAGAAAGTATGATGAAAAGAAAAAAAGAAAAAAAAAAAAAAGGCTCATGGGTTGAGATAAGGACACTGGTGTGATACCAGTGCTCTTCTAGCTACAGGTGCAGAGCACAGCACTGTATGGCCCGCTGCAGGGAAAGTTAACTCCATCCCAGCCAGAGCCAGTATAATATCTCATACTGCATAAATGTTAAACAGCAAACATATATTGCTGTCAGATACGTAGTTTGTCACATGATGAATATTTTGAGGTGAAAACTTTACCTCATGCTTGTTGAAACTCCTTTCTACTCTGAATATGTTTAGGGCCACATGTGCACAGCTCCTATCATTTGTCATGGATGACCTCTGAAAGGCAGTAAGATTTGCTCAGACATATGCTTCCCCAGAGGGTCCAACATTTACACCACTTCTGTTTTCTGAAAATATTAACTGGAAATACTTTTTTGATTGTGTTATTCTAGACATAGTACTTTCACTTAAGAAATGTGTTAGCCTTCACTCTGATTGAAGGAAGCTGGCTGGCCATATGTACTCTTAACATATACGCATCACAGGTCAAACACCTGTAACTCAGATACTTCAGGGTTTTGTATAATCCCTTAATGAATTTGATTTCATAGGAAAAACTCGAGCTACATGTAGTCTAACTTCCATATGCTGTCTGACTGCGTTACCTAAAGAGAAACTCTTCTCACATGTTTCAGATCAACATTTGATAAGCAGCTCCATGGGAATCCGTAAGATCAGAAGAATAATTTGGTGTCACCTTGAGAGCTGTCAAGCACAAAGGATGACCAAAATAGATACAGCTCTCTTCCAGCACATTATGGTTACCATATGTGTTATAGGAAGTATATCATAATATTCCATGACAATGTCTAGTGTAGCACAAACAACAGGAACCTTTATCATCAATGTATTATTATAACTCGTACACTAATTTCTCAGCTGCATTCGCAACCATTGCATGTTCTCACTCCGTGTGTAATCAAACTCTTGCCTTTAGGAACAAAGATATTAATTAAAAGTGAATCTGTGGCTCATTTGCTCCAAGTCTGTTGGTGGTGGTCTTTTTAATGCTGTTATCTAATAACAGGATTTCAAATATGGTGCAGGATGGATGAGCTAAGTTCTGTTGCCATGGCATGACCAGGGTGAAAGCTCTTAGGGCTACAGACTGAAGGGGCAAAGTTCAGCTAGGAAGGGTCACAATCACCTGGTGCTCATTAGCTTCCTAGGAAGCAGCCTGCGACATCAGAAAATGAGAGAAAGGGGAAAGCTGCTCCTTGTGAAATTCAGAGGTTATGGTTTGATCTTACACTATAATGACAGAGTCTCTATAGATTTTTGTGTTTCCTATTTTTTCCTGCAACAAAAATATCCATAAAGAGTGTTCCTATCTTGCTGTGACTTTCTGCTAACTCAGTAGGAAGGAACATGGACAACAGTTTTTTTCTGTATGGATGGAAAAAAATATGGGATGTTACAGTTTTTTTTGTCACTCAAGAATATTACTACTCTTACCAAAGTGGATGGAGGAGAATACAAGGATATTTAGTTTTATGATTGAGCAAATAGGGGAGGTAGCATATAGCAATCATCTGTTCAACACAAGATTGTTACAGAGAAGATCCCGTAAGAAAGTCAGAACAAACTATCAGTTTTTGTGATGAACTAGTCCTGCAGAAGCAGACTGCTAATTTCCCACAAAGACCAAAGATACTCGTGGTCTGTAACTAGACTGCTGTGTAGGATGTCTTCTGGGGGTGATTTCTTAAGAGGAGAATGGGTGAAGACATTTCCTAAGAACAGTAGAAGAATGTTCGCTCTTCTACTCACGCACTGGGTAAAATGCACAAGTAGGTTTCTTCTACTACTCATGGGTAAGATAAACAAAGATCAGAGATCACAGAGTCACAGAATGATTGAGGTTGGAAAGAATTTGACTTCTCAGCTGCAACTGGCTCTTAGTTGGTGTGCAGCACTGGTCCACAGCAAGTCACATCATGCTAGAGTTGCAAGCAACAGCCTGATAAACTCCTTAGGATGATGGTTCTGTTACATCCAGCAACTTGACAGCCTGCTTCAGCTAGCTTTGTACCCAGCTGTAGAAGAGGTATGTCATGTTTTTCACCCAACCGTGTCATGCCACAAAGCAGATTAGAAAGCAAATGCTAACATTGATAGATGCCACAGGCTGGCATCTACCAGGAGCATAGCATAACTCCTGCCAGAGGTATATTGTAAGAGCTGGAATGGGAAGGAGAGAAGTTGTGCTCATCACAGTCTGTGTTTGGCCTTGATATGGGGCTCATACAAGGCTCAGAGGCATGGAACAGGAGTTATTCACAGCAGAGTGGATGCAGTTGCAAAAAATATCTGTAATTATTCCTGCAAAATTTATCATAATACTGCTGGCATTTTGATTTTATTGCAGTTCTGCCTGGAATAATTACAGCAGGACTAGTGTGCAACCTCCCAATAAAAAAATAAAGTTCTGCATGTGTGGCCTGCTCCCACCTCCACAAATTAGGGTCCTTCTTATTCACCCCCTTTGGGACCTAGACTGTCTTTCTGGATTCAAATACACTGTGGCTGAACAAACACTTCAGCAAAAGCTTCAGTGGCCACCATGAGTCCTCAGCAAGTGCTTCTGCTGGCACGTGAAACAAGATCAGAGCCTACCCATTCAGCAAGCTGGGGAATGTAGGCAAAAGATGAAAAGTAAAAACCAAAACTTTTTTATTATCTCGCTAGGAGGCTAGGAAGGGTCATGAATTGCATGAGGCTGGGCTGCCAGCCCTCAGCCTATGGCGCAAACCATATGGGTATCTGCCTGCATACTGTGGTCCTGGACAGAAGGGTGGTACAGAAAGACTCCGGTGATTTATGTGAAAGGCAAATTTTACTCAAGTGAGAAATCTGATCTTCACAACTGCCTTTAAAGACATTAAAGGTTTCTTATTTAAAGACCAGATTGTTTGGGGAACTAATTACACTTCCTTATAGGACAGAGAGAAATACATCTAATCCTACAGAAAGCTTTCAAAGAACAAGCCCAGCAGAGGAAAAGGATCAAGCAACAATTCCTATTAGTGTGGAACAAGAGCAAAGAGCAGGAGAAGATGGATGATCCAGAAGGTGGGTGCCAGGATCCAGTGCGGATGCCTGGGGAAGCAGCAGAAAACATGGAAAGCAGGATGGAGCTCTAGGCTGGGGTTCACAACATTTCAGGAACAATTGCCTTGTCATGTGCCGCAGCTACCACAGGGATTAAAAAAAAAAAAAAAAAAAAAAGGCAGCATTTGCAGCATCTCCCAGCCATTAACTGCCATATTCACGATTATAATACCTGATCAACGACCTGTTTGATTGCAGCTGGATTGGGAAACCAGCTGCCGTTGCAGCCAGTTGAGATAAGCAGCAGTACTCGAGTGGAGCCGCGTGGCTGCCTGCTGCTGAGGTGTGCTCCGAGGCCAGTGGGCAGCTGCTGGTTCTCGATAGGAAACCCACAAAATGAGAAGTGTTACAGCTTGGATATCGTCACAGCTGGCACACGAGGAGAACAGAACATCAAAACGCCTTGGGGAGGAGGGCATTGCTTTTGGCTCTGCGCAGTATGCTGCCAAATAGCAAAATGAAATTTAGCAGAAATGATTAAATCCAGAATTGCCTTATCTTGATGCACGTGAGGCCAATTCCACTTGGGAGCTCTCTGTAGAAATTTTCATCCTCCGTGTCCAAGTACCTGATGAAGGAACTTTGTGTAATTTATCCACTCACGAGTTGTAGAGCAGGGAGGGACTGCCTGAAACCATTCAATGGAGACTGACTCCTAGGTTTTTAGGTCCCAGCTCAAGTTGTCTGCTAAACTACACTGTTTGTAATAAACACTATCACTTCCACAGCAGCAAGAAAAATTCCAGATAAAGTAAGGCACTGATCTAAACAAAACCAGTGACTTGAGCATGGAAGGAAGTTGCTAGTACATGGCAAAAGCACTCACTGTGCAATATCAGTTGGTTTTGATACCTTGTTTTGCAAGTACTGCTGGGCACACTGCTGGTATGAAAAGCCTCACCCTGCAGCAGGCTTCTGCTCAACCACGTGGACCTGTCACTTGGGTGGTGAAGGAATTGATAGCCTTACGAGGTTAGGACTGTTTTTTTTGTTTGTTTGTTTGTTTGTTTTTGGGGGGGAGGGGAAGGGCATGGGAGAGGAGAGAATAGAGTGTAAAGGGAAGAAAGAGAAGGGAAGGTTACTTTATTATTCAGCTGAAAGTTCAGGATTAGGGCATGTTTTGTACTTTCTGAATTGTGTTCTGAGTTGGGTGCTGGAGTCAACATTATGCAACACAGAATAGATCTGAGAACTTGGGTCATTCTACAAATGAGGGAAATTCACTGTACCTGCAATCAACTGCTGGCACAATCCCATTTTAACAGCTAAGACCCTTACTATAGACTGCATGAAAGGAAAGCATTAGAAAAATATAATATCATTCTTCTTGCATTAACAGGAGATGACTGAGAGAAAGAGAAATTTTTAGAAATGTTAATAATTTATGTGTGACATGAAGTGAGGAGGAACACTTTGTATTCCATCCATTTCTGCCTGAACAATTCTCACATCGTTATTCTGCTCCCTGCTAAAATGAATGCTAAGCACTTCTAATGGGTAATAAACCTCATTGCATTGTTCTGTGCATTTCCAAAATCCATTTTGCTCTTGTACCAAGAAGCAATGGATGAAATTCTTCACTCAGAGGGAGGTGAGGCACAGGCACAGGGTGCCCAGAGAAGCTGTGGATGTCCCATCCCTGGAAGTGTTCAAGGCCAGGCTGGATGGGGCTCTGGGCAACCTGGTCTGGTGGGAGGTGTCCACACCCATGGCAGGGGTTGGAACTGGGTGGTCTTTAAGGTCCTTTCCAACACAAACCATTCTGTGATATTATGATGAACCCTTTTACAGAAAATAACCCAATGATTTTCAAAGAGAAAACCCCAAATCCTGTGTAACTACTATTATTACAAAAACAAACAAACAAATAAATAAATAAATAAGAAACATATGATGCTGATAAACTATATTAATAAGTCACCAAGAAATTATATGACTGGCTGAGGCAATGCATTATTCATGCTGTTTTTGCAATTCTGCATTGAGAAGTACATTAAGCAGACAGGGAATGGTGAGAAGCTGACAATATTGGGTTACTAGAATTTTTTTAACATCTTCAAAATAAATAAAAATGAGTGAAATATTTGGAAGAAGGTAGGAAGAGCTATGTTGGTTTAGAAGTATGATAAGCAAATTGTATTTCGTTTTGGGGGTTATTTTGTAATCAAAGATCTACTTAAAAATGCCATCATATGAAAAATAAAGCCACTAAAAGTTTCAGGTATACTTTTATTAGTCAGCTTTCAGAAGTTTCTTGAACAAAAGATGGGTTAATGACATTTGCCCAAATATCATTTAAATTACAGATGGTAAGAAGAGCATGTGAAAGCAATATAGATAGAAAACTTTCAGTTAGGTCTTCTTTTGGTCAATATCTTTGGGCTTAAAAACCATAAAATATTCTTCTGGCAATAAGCAACTTGATTTGTTGTCTCTAGTGGAAGATCTGAAGTAGTTTCAAAGTACTGTGAAGAAGTAACATACTGGCTTAGAATATTAAACTAAAAATACTCACTTGATCTCAAGCCAATCACAGTTACAGTTAAATAATAATAATTAAAAAAAAAATAGAAACGCTAATGTCTGCTCTGGGGTAAAGGACAAAGGTCTAAAAGAAAACATGCTATGGATCTTATACCTGGATCTCAAAGTTATTCTGGTGCTCAACTGCCGTTGCTTCTAACCACTGACAAAGCAGTTAATGTGGATTTGACATGTGTTAACAAAGTAATTCATAAGTGATGCAGCTGGATGGATTCAGTTATCTCCATGCAGATTAAAAAGGGTGTCTCTTCTGGTTTTGGTCAGGGTAGAGAAGGTATGCAAATACTAAAGTCAGCCATACAAAGGATGCAAACTGAAATAACCTATTTGGCATAGGCTTTGTGCCTTACTCACATACAGGGATTTTGCTGCAACTCCCAGTTCAGTTGATTTAGGCCCAGAAACCCAGACCTGTAAGTAACTAAGTAATTTATGTAAGTATCTGTGATCTGGGATTTGTGTCAAGATGTATACATACATTCATCCACTTAGCCATGTAGGTCCTGTAGATTCAATCCTCAAAGTGTCATTCATGGAGACTGAATTTGATGTAGCGGTTCCTTAATTATCTATGGACTAGGTTGAGGAGCAAGCTAATTTGGGACATTACCTCAGAACTGACTAAGCTAGGGACTCAAGCCATTCATTGTTATTCATTCAGCTGGGAAAGTTAATAAGATACAAAGTGTACTGGATGATGTCTAGCTGTACTGCCTCCAACAGCAATGGGATGCTCACCAATGACTTCAGTGGGTGGGGACTGGACCCTGAACCTCCATTCTCCAGCTCCAACTTCTGTAGTTGCACTTAGGAGCTCTGCCTGCAAACAAACGAGTCAGGTTCTCATTGACTGCTTACACTTTCTGTCCACCATTCTGATTAATTGCAAAGGGAAGACACACGTCACACCTTGCAGATAATGGGCGTTCTCTTGCCATTACAAATAGGGTTTTAGGCACTGGAAACATCCACACTGCAGGGAGAGAGAGACTTATTTGTTGTAGAACATCTTAACCGTTCTGTAAGAAACTAATTCTGATAACTGGTGCTACTCAGGGCAAGTACACCATTACAAAAATCATTGCGGTTGGGAAGCCTGGTGTTTGGTATTGCTGAGGGAACGTCTCTCCTTCTGCACCAATTTGCTGTGGTGTCAGTGATACCCGTAACAGTGAAGTGATGGATGAGCTTCTAAATGCCTCTACAGTTTGACTTTAAAAAGTTACTCTGGCTAAGGTAGTAATCAATTTATAAAATGAAGTGAAGGAATTTCTGCTTTTGGAGCTTGTTATTTACAGATGCAAGCACTTGCAAGTACTCTGATCCAGACAAAAAAAAAAAAAAAAAAAAAAAGATGTTAAACAGCAGGCAAATTTATGCCTCTGGCTTTTAGGATGCATAAGACAAAAATGACTACCAGTACAGTGGTTATTACAGAAGATACGAAACCTCTTCATGGATTTATTTTCTACCAAAACATGCTAACTCAATAAAAGCAAAAGCAAAAGCATTTGGAATTCATTATGTTTCTATAGTTTTCTATTGTAACAACTGGATTTCTTATTAAAAAAATCCTATTTTACATTTAGGAAAAAAAAAATCCAAATTGCAATTAAGTATTTTGATAACACTGAAACTAACACAGTGATAAAAACAGCCCTTTGGGGTTTAAGAATTCATTCCACAAGAAATTCTGCATGTTTTGTCTCATTTCATTCTAAAGTCTGATTCCCACCCTTTTGATTAGCTGTGCTGCCGGCCTCTGGCCATTGTATTTATATTGGGAACGCTTTCAAACTCAATCGGAAAGTAAGCATATAAAAAGTCATCTTCTACTTGGTTGTTTAGTACATCTCACATTGCCATATGTGTCTCTAGTGGAGAAAACTCCATAAACTTACAGTTGCTCTGTTGCAAAAAGGAAGAAGCATTGGTCTGCTTCACTTTGAAATTCTAATTCTATACTAATTTTATTTTTTAGTGCCAATAAAGCATAGATATTTTTCAAATAAAATTTTAAAATCCGAGCAACTTTTTTTATAAGTAGTATTTCTAGCATCTGTATAAACCTATCAAAGCCCCATTCTTCCACCTGACAAGTTTGATGGATTCACACATTCTACGTGTCCTGAAAGCTGAACGTGTTTTGAGGCAGCCTTCTGCTACGGACTGAAAATGGAAACTCCTAAAGATGGGATCAAAGCCAAAGTAAAAAAATAAAAAAATCTTAACACAGAAGTGTCTGCTTATGAAACAGTAGCAAATCTGAGTCAGAAACACTGGCAGCAGTGGATTGAGCTGTAGGATGCCCTGCAGTGGGAGCTAAGATTCAGTTTCATTCCATTGTTTGAAAGTGCAATGAGGTGTACTGACCAATTCAGATTAGAGAAAAATCTATTTCTAGTAAAAATGAGTCCCTCTGTGCACAAAGGCTGGGTAAACAGGATTTACATCTTCCTGTACCCTGAAACCTGCCTGGCAGCACAGCTTGTACATGTGTCCAGCCCACCACACTCCCAGATCCAGTGGCTTACCTATGCCCTGCAACAGGATCTTGAAGACTTTATAAGGTAGAATCTATGATCATGCTCAGAAAAGCAAAGCAAATCAAGTAAATGGGTTGTTTGGCTTTTCTAGATGAAAATCGTTTGTCTGATTATTTTTAAAAGGCTTTGGTACAAATTTAGAACCAAAAAGTGGTCCTATAAGAAAGAGGCTTTCTCTTTATTCAACCTGTAGGACACTAAAAATCCTGCTTACCATTCAGTGATTATTACATATGCAACTTGGCCTCTTTTTTCTATTTCCAAAGCCATAAACTCTCTTACAATGCTGAAATAGTTGTGGAATGGCAATTCACAGCTAAGGAGTAGCAGACCTGTTCCACTATCTGAAAACATGTAGATTTAGGTGATAATGCTCAATAGGAATTGGATACGCGCATTTCTTTTATTTCTCTTTTACTGAAATACATTTAAAGCTCGACATAGGCAGTGAAAGTAACATGCACCAGAAAGCTCTGTGGGAAAAACTGAAGTCCACTGTAAGCATTTTCTCACCTGTGTGGCTCCAGGCAGCAACTACAAATTGGATAAATATTTACTAAAATGCAGAACAACGAGTGCTGTGAGCAGAGAAAGTTTTACAGCAGCAGCTTAGACTACAGGGGAGAAGAAGAAGAAGTGTTTAAAGAAGCCAGTGTCATAAAGAGATGGTAAGTGGTATATAACTGCATGCCTACAGTTAGTGTTGGCAAACATTAAGTCCTTCTAAGTATTTCAGATGAGAGTATTTTAATTTATTTATAAACCTCACATACTCTGAAATTTTATTAGTCTGCATTCCACTCCCAGGAACAAGTTCCAAAGAGCTGCAGGAGTACAGAAAAGGAGACTGATGTTTTTGGAGTGAACACAGTGACTATAAAGTAATGCCACTGAATGAGGGGTGGTATCTTCTTAAAGAGGAGATGGTATCAGATGCAGGACAGAACTGTTTGCCTTTCAGTTAGGGGCATAATGCAGCAAAATGTACATGAGAGGACACAGGCCTACACAAATGTTAAAACTAGGGTCTGAATATGAACAATGCACATCAGGGTAATCAGGTAATAAAAATCAATACTAAAAATATAAGAAGTGGCATTTGTGGTTGCTCTTAGTATAGGCTGAGGCTGATCCCAATTGAAACATAAATGTTCTCTTTTTTCCTCTCTCACCACTATGCTGAAATCCACCTAATACTTCAAGAACAAAATGTGATGTTTTTCCTGTACCTTCAAGTCACAGAGGAAATATTTTAAATTATTATCTACAGTCTCTCCCCTTCCACGTTTCTATGTGTGAGTTTCTCACAGGACTAACTATAAAATTTCCATACCTGTATTTATGCCCCAGTGTGCAGTGCAGGGAGTGGAGTGGTGAAACTCCTTACCCAACAAGGAAAAATTAACCAGTGCTCATTTTACTCAGCTCAAATTTTAGGCTGCAGCATTATTTTCTTCTTCATATTTAGAGAGTGGTGATAAGGAAGTTATAACTGTTGTGTATAACAGCCTATAGATCCTCACCTACCTTTCTTTGGGAGTTACATCACATTTACCTCAGAATGTCATTCTTCCACACCTTACTACAAACGATTCATCCTGATACCCTCCTGAAGCCTTTAATAGCTAACTGTGAGTCAAGGAACTTGAATTCAAGAAATCTGGATTTCAAGATGAATTCATGTTAGTTTGTTGTCCCTTCTGAATAGCTGTCAGTTCTTGCATACAGTTCCATTTTTCTGTAGAGACTTCACAAGAGGATGCCCAAATTCAGTAAGTGAAAGGTGGACTAAAAAAAAAAAAATGAAATTAATCTCTTATCTTGGAAATTAAATGCCCAGCACAGAATTAAGGCCTGCCACAGAGTTCCACGTAATAACAGAATCTGATTTTGAATTTACTTAGCTGCAAATATAAGTCAATTATTAATTCATCAGTCATTTATCACTGGCATGGTAGAGCAAAAGACACCTAAACTAGGATTTGCACTGGAGAAAGACAAAGCAACATATTCACATCATGCAATAATTTTAATTATTTTTTTTCCTCAAGGGTATTATATTGATCCAAGCAGAGACAGGGACCATTTTCTTTCCAACTGTGTTTTTCTTTCTTGCTAGTGAATTTCTGAATGACAATTAAATAGGACTTTAATTCTAATTAAGTGTAATTTTACTTTTCCATCATTCAAACTGTGATTACCACGACACTGCCTGCAATAATCCAACGAAAATGGGATAGGGAAGGGATATCAAGAGATTATCTAGTCCACTATTTTGTTTCAAAGCAGGAGAAACATGCCGTCACTGTTCATGTCAGATGCTTGTCTTCCATGGTCAGTAATAGGCACAGCGAGATAAGACTTTAGGGAGAACAGCAGAAAGAAATGTTACTCACAGGTGCTGCCTGAGAACTGAATTGCACCCCACAACAAATTCGACTTTCTGGAGAGGACGATACAGTAAAACATGAAGTTCATCTCTTAACACTAACTGTCCTGCAGTGCTTCTTTTGTCCATTTCTTAGCAAAATTATTAATTACTCAAGGTTAGGCCTAGTTTCTTCACTTCTTTTCTGAGGATTACGTGATATTCACTATACAGATGGCTACAGAAATTGAATGACAGGATAAACCAGCCTTGAGGATTTAAGTTCAAAGGGGAAGAATAATGTCCCAAGGCCCCTTTTTTTTTCTGAATCTTTTTGTGTGGGGAGTAGGACAGGGAGGAAAAGTTCGTTTTGTTCATTTCATTCCTTTCATTCAGAAGACAAACAGCTGTTTTAGCTGTCACTATGTCCAGCCTGATAACCGTACGCTTCGTTGGTTGTCATGTTACAACTAGGAAAACTTTGCTCACAATATGCTATTTCAGGCCTGCTGGTCTGTGACACTGTCTTTTGAAGTTAGCCATGCACACACAAAAAGCTAAATCGATTAAAAATCATTGCATTGCCTTTATTCAGAAAGCTAATGCTAATCTGAGTTGTGTTCCTACTACATCCGAATGAAAGTTACAGTCTTTATTTTTTTTCTTCATGGGTGGTTATATATGTTCCTAACTGTTTATATATATCTGATTAATATATATATATACACATACATATGGCTTACTAGCCAAACTGCAGTACTGTAACATTCAGCTCATCTCTTACTATAAGATTTACCTTTAACTAGAAAACCAAGTGTGTCATGCCAAGTCCCCCAAAGTAATATGACTGGACTGGCAGAGAACTTGCTAAGTTGTCTGTTTTTTGGAAATTCAATACTTTTCATGAACTTTATTTCACCTGTGTTAACATTATTGGTGTCAAACAGCCAGCAAATGAACTAAGGCATAGTTAACTGAGCACCTTAAAAAAGACCAAGAATACTGAAGCAAGGCTAACAATAAATACCTATAAATTAAAAAAAAAATACTAAAAATAGTGTTCTGTGCCTCCGTTTTCTCATCACATTCAGAAAGAAGCCACGGAAAGAGTTGTGCTTAGACAGAGAAAACATCTGTGACATTTTCCATTGAAATAAAAATACTGAGTAAAATCAGTCAGGCAAAAGGGAATTTCTTAAGTTACACATTTAAAGCGATACTATTTGAAGATCTGCAGCTACTCCCATAAGTAAGAGTGAAACCTTGCTACTTCTCTACTGCTCAGTGAAGCACTGATAAAACTTTCAATGTGATATCTGATGCATGTCCAGTTAACGCATATGTGGTTGCACATCTATGTATAGCAGCCTGTTAGCAGTTTAACACTATTCCAAATTACTCTGAGCCTCGATTAAGCTGTTTATTTTCAGTCTATGACTGAATATTCCGTATAGAAGTCAATGGAGCCAGTTTAGACTTGCTGAGAATCTGGCCTAAAATTTCTTAGCCTTAGCTGTTATGGTAGCTATTTTCAGCAACAAGTAGACTGAAAAAATAAGACTTGCGTCCCACAGTAACTATATTTAATCAGAAACACAAATAAGGTAACTTCCCAAAGATGCATCATTAGTGATAGATACAGAGTCTTTAAAGATTTTTTTTTTTTTTTTGGTGACCCAGGCTCCTAATACGGACCTAGCATATTTCCTTCCTGCCAAGCTTTTTGCAGAGGTAAGCAGGTAATTACTGACTGCCCTCTCCAATAATAATTTAAAAATTTGTCCAGCTTTCTGCAATGCAAAGCCTCACCAAAGTTTAGCAGATCTATGGAAAACAGAATAATAAGAGCATACCATGAGGAAGAAAAGGCTCTCTCCACAAAAATGTGTAGGAGTATCTCTGTTTACCTCAGCAGCGCAGAGTTGCTGGGAGTAGACAAACCCGGAGACCACCTTTTTAAAGGGATTTGTAGCTTTGAACAAATGCAATTTACACCTTATCTGTCCATCTGTAGGATAATGCCCGAAGCTGATCTGCACTTGATGTGCAAATGCTAGGTCTAGCATTTGCATGCACAAGTGATATGCAGGGACCCATTTGCACTTACATATGTAGAAGATGACATTTGAAAAACTGGCTCCTAGAATCATTCCTTCTGTGAATGTTATGCAGCCATCTGTACAAAAGTTAGCAACCAAATACTTTGCCATCAGCAGAGTGTTAGCCTTTCAGAAATGACTGGTTGAGAGAAGTTTTTTTGTTTTTGTTTTTTTGTCCAAACTTATTTTCAACAAAAAACTGTGTTTTTTTAATTCAACTAATAGAATTTTTCAACATAATGTAAATATGTTGTTGGTTTTCAGCTGAATCTTTCCTTTTCTCACCATCGCCAAATTTGATTGATCTGATAGATGTTAAGCATGTTCATGCCCTGGGACTTCAGTTTTCTCTATGGTACAGTGATCAAGGATTCTTGTGACAAATCCTAGCAGCTCAGCAAGAGAAGTGTGATCTCACAAGGGGCTGTAGCTTGTGAAAAGAAACATTACCTCAGACAGCAACAAAGCATTTTGCCAGGGTTGGGGATTCATGGGTGAGGGGGCAGAAATCAAGGTTCTTTTTCTTACTCCTCTTCCAAAAGCATAAAAATAATACAAGGAAAGAATTATTTCTACATTCATTTTCAGTGATTCTGAAAATACAAACTTGCCACAAAGCAATGCACCTTTCTTCCAGATGAGAACTATTCCAGGACAAAGATCTTTTCCAGAGAAAATTATTGTGACATATTGTCAAATAGATATCTTTACATTAAGATCTATGTAAAGGCAGCTGCTCAAACCAGTTATAAACTGGTCAGCACTCCGTTTTCAATGAAATATGCTGCCACTTGATCAACGACATGAATGGACTAAGGGTGAGATGAGAGAGGCATGAAGGCCAGGGCTATGGATGATGAGAACCACATGTGGAATTTATGGTCATGGTCTATGCAAAATGCTCTGTATGTTAAATGTATCAGGAGCCACATTGTTGAGACTCTACAGTACACCCAGTTACAGATATTAAACATGCATGTTGCATGTTAGATTACATCTGACTCAAATAACCTAAACACAGGTGATAACCAATGAGAGAACCCATCACAGAGTCATGAAAACAACAGTGTGGCAATTTTACAAAAACTGCTGAAATGGCACACATGTTAGGACAGGTGTTCTCTACCTCCACACTCCATGCCAGAGAAATAAATTAGAAAAGTGGAAGAGCGACTTTTATTTCTCTTTTATTAATCTGTGCAAATACTCATCCATTTTTATCGTTTCTCATTATTTATTTCATACGAGACCAAGGTCACGTGTGCATGCATATACACGGTTCAGAAAGATGCACTTCAGTGAAGCATAATCAGTTTTATAATTTCTTCTGGAAATACAAAAAATACAAAAATGAGAGAGGGAGGGAGGGGGATGAGAAGGCCTTTTATGCTTTGTCTATGTATTTAGGAACAGTTTTGATCTCATTTACACAAAAGCAAAACTTGTATCTGTTGAATCAAACAGAACTTCAACAACAAAACTGAAAGAAAAAAAAAAAAAAGAAATATTGCTGTAAGTCAATGTCCTTTCCTTACTTGTAAAGCCTCCCTGGAGAGCCAAGGTGCCCAACAAAGTCTATGCTACCTTTAGAAGGAGATATTTAAAATTTACCATTTTTCTTCCCCACCTTTCCTTCACATTCTGCCTTGTTCTTTACAAGAATACTTAATGCAGGAGTGAAGTCATCTTATCTCATTTTTGTAGTGCTTCTCCCATCCTCTTTTCACAGCATTTTATGCATACTTTTTTACGGAGTGAATTATTACACAGGATGCAAGACAATGACAAATCATGATCTAGAAGCCAGTGGACTTGGTATTTTGTTTTGCATTTGTTTGAAAAATGAGTTTTGTGCCCAGTCCTGCATGAACAGCTGAAACCAGTCAGCAGTGCTTTGTTGTTGCTACCAGAAACCTTTCTGAGTCAGATTTTAGGGAAAAAGGACATCAGGTACATGACAGCTTTTATGAAGTATACGTTTAAAATCATTTCCCCCTCACCAGACTGACATCCATTTCCATAGAAACAGAGGTGGAAATGGACCATTAATATCCACGAGTCAATTTAAGCTACTAGCGGTCAATTTCTATCACTGAAAGAGACGTTGAATTAGTGAAAATAGGAGCTCTAAAATGATACTTTAAACAATCTTTTCATGTGTTTTTCTGTGCTAGCCAGGTTCAGTCTCTACGGAGCAGAGTCACAAAGTCACTTGGAGCCAGCAGGGAAGCAGAGGATGAAGATGACTACTCCAGCTCACATAAAACAGCTGGAAGTAAAAAGCAAAACAAAAGGCAGATGAAACTTTGTGGTTCTAAAATCCCCAAATTAAAATGCTAATTTTAAATTGCACAGACTTCTTTTTTAAATACTGATTGTTTAATACCTTTGTTTAAAAAACAAATACTCAAGTCCCTTTAGCAACTGCAACTAGACTTCTCAGGATTTCACTGTCCTTAGAAAGGTGCTATTATAGGAGAGAAGCAGGCATCTAGGTCATGGGGATATTTATTTAATAATCATATATACTGTGACATGTTGTTTTACCAGTGCAATTTTCCTTGAATGGCTTAAAAGAAGCAATTCTGAAGTATCTTTTGCTATGTAATTGCAGAATGCTGAGCTATAAGAATGCTAGACTTAAGGTCTCCTGAGATTATGGCTTAGCAGCATGGTACAGATACCGAACCTCACATTTCTTTTATTGTGGTGTAGCTCCATTGCCATTAATGACATTACTCCTGCTTTCTAAGCATGAGAAGCTTCCTTTGTGGGAAATCAAGGCAATCAAAACCAGTTTTGCAGTGGCTGCTTTCAAGCCTAAGTGTGCATGTGTTGTGCTCTATTTGCACATTACATCAACCACAATATTCGACTACCATTTTTGCTCTTGTGTCTGTATGCAGTTAACAGTCTACATTTTCTTTCTGGAGTTTGCAACCACTGCACAAGCCTTTAAAAAGCATCAGAAAGGAGTTTGTGCCGCAAAATCATACTTCTACTTGAAGACAGAACAGCAACAGTCCTGCATAACAGTTTGGATGCCTGGGGCTCAGGAGCTTCCCCTCTCTTTGGATGAGTTTCACTCCCCCCACAGATGGTTAAAGGATGAAAATTACATGCTTAGTATTTTTTTTTTTCAGGAATTCTGCCTGATTTCTACAGTGCATTGATATAAAGGTCAAATTCCATCAGCTTCTGCCAGAAAATTCTCTGAATTTTGTTATTTTTTTCCAAGACACAGAATGAAGCAGAACACTTGCCTGTAAAATATTTCAACTTTGGGGGGTTTTGTTAGTTTCTTCCAAAAGAAGTGTTACCTTTGCATATTATTTGTTAATTTCAGTATTTAGCTCCATTATTTCAGCATTTAGTCTTCAGCATTGGGTTGAGTCCTTTTTTTTCTGTCTCCATAGCTCTCAGAAGTGAGAAAGAACATCGTGTTCCTGCGGACTGCCCAGGACACATGCTTCACAGCTGTGCCAAGTTTGCAGCTGACCAATTGGCCTACGTTGCAAGAAGACTCATTTTCGAAATTTACAATCGTTTTTTTTAATGTGTGCCAGATAGGCCGATTCACTGTGAGACTTCTTTGATTTTATTGACGTTTAGAGCCTCATCCAGTTCCCAGTGAAGTCAATGGGTATCTTTCCAGTCCTTATAGCAGGACTTGGATGAAACTCTAAGTGGGCAGAACTGTTTCCCGTCACCTTTTTGCCTACTGCAATTCAAAGGATCTCTGACCGCCTCATTTTGTAACATCAGACAAAAGCAACTATCCTGGAATTTAAAGGACTTGCATGATCTCCAAAGGTAGCTACCAAATTAAAGGTTGCACCTGACTGAAACTAGCAAATTCCCCACCATTAAGCCTTTCTTGGAAATGCCAGTACTGATGTTGTTATTTTGTTTGATCTGTCACAGAAATAATATGTACCTTCCATAATCCTAGGTCCTGCTCCCTGGAGATGGCAGGTTGTCCAGGTGAAGGAAATGCATGAAGAAGCAAACTTTAGGCATCTAGTCTAAAATATTAAAATGCAATTTCATTAGTAGAATTTTTATAACAGTGGAAGCAGGCATAATTCAACCATAAAATGTTTTGATTAGAGTTTAATATCTGAAACTATTTCAGACTGAACATTTCAGTTTACAGAGCATATAAACAGACTTCTGAAACTCAGCATTTGCAAAGATGAAATCATAAGCTGGAAGAATCCAAACCCAGATGACATTTGAGTCTGTAGCCAACAATAGCATCCACTCTGCAAAGGAAAACCGACAGGGGAGCAGCAATGTTAATACATGTGCTTTAAGCACAAAAACTTGTGGACTGTACATCCTGGGATGCCACTTTCCAGGTAAGTGCAAGAAGAAAAAGAAAAAGGAAAAGAAAAAAAAAAAAAAAGGCAGTTTAAGGCTTTTCATTCCAATCATTCACCAAGTGTTGTGAGGAAATGAAAGAAAATGAAGCTGAACAATTCCTTTCCCCATTTGCTAGGGAAATTCTCTTTAACAACTTGAAGCAGCTGCATATCACTATGGCATATGTAGGGAGGAAGGAGGGAGGCAAGATATCTCATTTGCTGTAAGAACTGGACTTTTTGTACCCTACTTTTCTCTCCCCATCTGGATCTCATCCTCCTTTGCCTCTACAGCCATTATAAGGAAAACCACGGGAGAGCTATATATTGAAACGATCAATTCTCACAAGAAAATAAAATAATATTTGTCCCGTAGAAGAGTCAGGATACACCACTCCTCCTCCTGTATTTCTGCTGAAAGATCACAGACATCTAAATAATTCCTGCACAGTTCAAGTTGTCACTCTCAGTACTTTGTGGTATCTGAATTCAGGGATGCTTAGGACCATATAAATTCCTTAAATTTATAGATCTTCATGCATGTCCATTTGGCACAGCAGAGGTTCTTAGAGTAGCACTCCTGAAAATAAAACCAAATCAGAGAGAAAGTTTTCTGTTGTAGTCACAAAGGGATGTACCTTGACTGAAACGGAGCTAAACTGGGTTGACATATCAAGAAACGATTTTAGTAATATCTACAGGAGCATGAAATGTTACCAGAAATATAAGCATGGAAGAACCACCTACTGTGCTGTTGTTGAAGGCACTGAGAACACTCTATATGGATACATTTTGGCATGAAGATCACGAACTAGAAGTATAATCCTTTTCATCCCCACTTTGTCTACAATCTACCATAACTGAAAGTGTATTAGAAAAACTGGCAAAAGGTACAGAAGTGTTTTTCTACATTTCTGCAAAGAAAATAGGAAATGCTATGAAATCAGTTAAGAGAAGAATTAAGTCTAAAGCCAAGTAATTATGGAACAAGAGATATTTGACCACAAGAAGAAAAGAACAGGTTTTCTCCCTCTTCCCTCCCCCCCTCCCCCAAAGAAAACACGTAAAGACAGGATAAAAATATATGTCACTGCAATTGTTAAAATCTTCTCTCTGAAACGGTTTTAATTTCCAGTTGTATCGTTTCCCAAAGAGAAACAAAAAAGTCAGTCACAGAAAGCTGACAAGATCATTCTGTCTTGAATAAGATGACAAGGCCAAAAACAGGAAAAGGAATAGCCTAAGACCCCTGAACATATTTCTTCCAAGACAGTTTATTTTCCGTTTACGTTACTTTGCCTTTGCGGTCCTTGCTCTTATCAATCTCCATTCCCATTCTTGCCCCCACCTAGACAAAAGAAGATGAATGGAAGGAGAAGGATCAAGAAATGACTTTTTATGAGCCATTACATCTGTGAATCTGCAAAGTCTACATTTTGTCACTATGTCCAAAGTACAAAATATGAAAATAAAGAAAATCTTCCTCAACTACTGGAGTTATTCCATTGGCTAGCTAAAGCAGTCATTGTTTATTTATAATACAATACCATTCAGAAGGCTTGTCCAGACTGAAGTTTTGTAATCTTAGGTACTGTGTAAGCAGAAAGAAAGGCATCCTGTCCTTGGGGCAGGAATTGTAAGGTGAAATTAGTGTCTTGAGATTTGGTAACCACTGAGGTAAGAGAAGAACAGGGAGGCAGCAGCTAAAACATATGCTAAAAATGGGGACAAAGACACACAAGTCATTATTTCTGCCTAAGACAATGACCACTTCACTTTGACAGCTGATACTGTCCATGGGTTCAACAGCACATTCAGTTGTTTTGTCTCCTTGTCTGAACAAAGGAATGACTTACACAGTGGGAGGGTGTGAGCATGAAAACTGCCAAGTGTTAAGGCAATGCAGCGCTGCACCTGGGGAATGAGGTAGGTGGCAGGGAGGTACATGTGTGTAGCGCGTGTGTGTGTGTGTGTGTACAAGCTTGCACAGTGGCGGGGAGGCCATGTCATACTTCTTGTTTTCTGTTAGGAAGGTTTCTTTGCTGTACCCTCTATTTCTTTACTGACCACTAGGTCATGAACAGTAGTAACGAAAGAGTGAGGCACAGTACAGACCTTTAAATTCATTAGCCTCTACATACTATGTTTCACTGAGTTAGTTGGGCAGTAGATACTACACCAACATGCTTTATTTATTTCTTGGAAATATGCATGTTGGAGAGGGGCCCTGGGCCACACACCTGAAAAAGAACCAAGACTACTGACGCTGACCAGGGCCTCCTACCTCTTTTCTTTGTCTCAGCTACACCTATGAAAAGGAAGAACACAGAAAAATATCCTCAGGACATTGCACCAGGGAGTGTTACTGGTGAGGACACAGCATCCATTTGACTCTGCAATCACCATTGTCTGCGCTTACATTCATGCTGCACATCTTTAAATGGAAGTATGAACTGAACTTCAGGACACAAGGAAATGCCCCTAAAAGGTGATAAGCACACGGCTCCTCTGAAATCCCAACTAGAAGAGCAGGGTTGCTTATTCTGATCATGAAATCCTGTTTTTAGGAATATTTATGAAAAGATGAGCCAAAATATCATAGAATCATAGAATGGCTTGGGTTGGAAGGACCTTAAAGATCATATAGTTCCAACACCCCTGCCATAGGCAGGGATGCCACCCACTAGACCAGGTTGGCCAAGGCACCATTCAACCTGGCTTTGAACATCTCCAAGGATAGGACATCCACAAGTTCTCTAGGCAAAAGATTTGGGCAAAAAAAATCCCTCTTAGCTTATTTGTACCAATGGAATCTGTGAATCCTGTAACAGTTCAGTCCTATAAATGTTCAAAGAATAAATGAGTGGTTATGTTTCTGAAATACTACTAGGTTCCATATGGGCTAACAATTTGCTTAGAAAGTGGCTGATAAAAATCCTAGACACAGAAGAGGAAATTGTAACTAGCTCCTTGCTCAATTATTTTTACTTTCAACACTGCCTCAGATAATATTCATACATTTCCCACTGAAGAATTCCAGCTCTCTTTCTCATAGATAAGCACACCCGCAGCCAAGATGTTCTCATAAAAGATTAAAATTTCTTCCCATATCAACAACAAATTAGTCATTCATTTTCACACTGTTGCACTCTGGAATCAGAAAAATATAAATTATTAAATATTCTTATACTCCATTTACAAAAGCAACTATTTTAGTTAATTGCTAATTTGAGCATGGCTTAAAAACAAATGAGAAAATGTACTGTAAATGTTAGCACTCAAATATATAAAGTGGATTCTACCAGGAGAATTATTAGAACTTAACAGGGAGATTTATTTGAGGGAATAATTCTTCTTAGAAATATCTCCTAATACAAAAAAAGGATTTGCTGAAGACTTCATTTTCCTATATGATAGTATAAAAATGGATCAAGGTAATATTTCTGTGTTATATATGGCTTATAACTAATACCACATTTTCTCTCCTCATATAGAGCAGAGTATTTTTATTGGCAGACAGGAATATGGCAATGTGCACTTGTGACTATTTAAGAAACCTGTCTGGTAGCCCAATGATAAACTCCAATGAAATCTTATCTATTGACAAGATGAATAATTATGACAAGTCATTTGTCAAAGTAACATTTTAAATTCATAACATTGCAGAAAGGGAATCCTTTAAACAGATCCATCTGCATCACACCCTGTTACTAGCAATGAACCCAGATAAATAAATAACCCCGTGGCATAAATAAAAGTTGTCCCCCTGTACTCTGCTCTGGTGAGGCCGCCCCTTGAGTACTGTGTTCTGCTTTGGGCCCATCACTACAAGAAGGACATCGAGGCCCTGGAGAGTGTCCAGAGAAGGGCTACGAAGCTGGTGAAGGGCCTGGAACACAAGTCCTATGGGGAGCGGCTGAGGGAACGGGGGTTGTTTAGTCTGGAGAAGAGGAGGCTCAGGGGAGACCTCATTGCTCTCTACAGCTACCTGAAAGGAAGGTGTGGGGAGCTGGGGGTTGGCCTCTTCTCACAGGAAACTAGTGATAGGACTAGAGGGAATGGCCTCAAGTTGTGCCAGGGGAGGTTTAGGTTGGGAATTAGGAGACATTTCTCCTCAGAAAGAGCAGTCAGGCACTGGGACAGGTTGCCCAGGACATCACCGTCCCTGGGGTTGTTTAAGGAAAGGTTGGATGGGGTGCTTAGACATGGTTTAGTGGGTGACATTGGTAGCAGGGGGATGGTTGGACCAGATGGTCGTTTCCAACCTTAATGAGTCTATGATAAATAAGTTCATGCTGGTTCACCTCAGGTGAGAATTTTCAAGTGGGTTTCATCAGGACTTGACACAAGGACATGGGACCATGGGATTTGGTTCTTTTGTGGGACTGGCTATTGCAGTGGTGTTCTAAGGAATAGTATGTCTTTTCACATGTAGGGTATGTCCTGAAATTTTAAGTAATGTTCACTGGAATGTATTCCACCCAAAGCTATCATCCAAAGTAGTGGACACATAAATAAAATACCAGTCAGCAACTTTGTGGCATGATGCAGAAGGCTGTATCTGCCTCCGAAAACAATCAGTTCTATGAATTAAAAATTATATTCAAACATTAAAGCTATCCCATATAAAGCTCTTTTTTTCTTATTATTCATGAATCAAACTCCTACTGGATTGAGTTGGTGATCCATCACTGTACCACGTCAGGATCTTGTCTGGCTCTTCCGTAGATGAGAGGGCTCCAGCACAAAGCTATGGCCAGGTGGGGTGGACAGAACAGATTGCATGCATGACCATTTATACTCAGATTACAGAATAACCAAAGGCAGGTGAGAATCCAAGACTGCTGAATTGGCAAAAACATTAGACCCACCACCCCAGGTCTATATTGCACTGGCAACTATGGGAAGAAAGAACTTGTATGCTTATTCTGCTGCTATAGATCAAGTGAAAGATGAAGTTAGTATGCCAAGGGTGAGCTCACCTGCTACAGACCAACTATGCAGACTCCTAGTGGGTCTCTCACCTTTGCTCTGCTCTTCTCCAGTGGACCTGTGTGTTGTTTAATGCAGCTTAATGCAGTTTATGGAGCAGAAATTACTCCCACTAGCTGGAGTCTAACTGCAGGGAAAGCACTGAGACTCGGGGCTCTTCATCGTGGAAATCTGCAGCTTGGTGTTAAAACTGACTGCCTACACTTAGCAACAACTCTGAGGGCTACCACACTTCCCTGCTCTGCCAAACAGCACCACTGATTCAAGGCCACTTTTGCTAGTCAAACCCTACATCATTTAACAGGGAAAACAAAGCCTCCAAAAGAAAGAGCGTGATAACAGTTTCCAGGACTGGGCATGGCACAGGCAGTTTCTGTGCTGGGCACAGAGGTGGGAACTGGTTTTCCACAACGCAATCACATTGATTATCAATATCATTGGAGTGGAATCTGATCCAAGTCCTTTGCCCACCTAAGATCCCACTGGTACATCTATCCACAGGGCACAAGACAATTTAAAATCATGGGGTCACATCTATTGCGCTGAAGACAACCCTACAGCAAAGCTACTGAAGGAATCTGTCTTTTTAGTTGGAAATGGTAATGGAGGAGAACTTTTCTCTTTTCCTAGAGTCACAGTGGCTTCATCACTCAGCATAAGCAGTCTTGTGTAGATCTCCTTTGACTTGAGACAGCCAGGGCAACACACTGAAAATCCTGCTGTCTTTATAGAGGGAGAGATGATTCTTGTATGAATACTGAAGCTTCAGAAAGAATACTGGCATAGGAAGTGAAATCTATTTCAGAATACCTCCAAAAATTATCTCTCTTCAGCTTTTTCTTGCCAAGACTCACTAAGATTCCATGCAGTGCTGATATTGTATGAAATATAGCACTGTGCAGGAAATAAGCTTACCGGGTTTACTGGAATTATTTAATTTCCATTTTAGCTGTTATATTATTATATGGGGCCCAGATACAGAGATCAGACATCTATCCAGCCTGTCCTTGTTCCCACTAGAAATGGTGGAATAAAATCAAGTTTGTATTATAGGGCTACTGTCCTTATATGGAAATGCCACGCTTTATTAAAAATCCAGAATATGTGATACTTTCCAATTCAAAATAAGGTAGGACTCCCAGCCCACAGTGTATCTGTAAACTCCTTGACTCTTCCTTTGAATGCTTTTTCTTTTTTTTTTTTTTTTCAGCTCACTATTCCATAGTACAAGAGCTGAAATGCTATTTCTAATAGCTGCCCAGGGAAGTGGTTGAGTCACCATCCCTGGAGGTCTTTAAAAGACGTTTAGATGTTGAGCTTAGTGATATGGTTTAGTGGAGGACTTGTTAGTGTTAGGTCAGAGGTTGGACTGGGTGATCTTGGAGGTCTCTTCCAACCTAGACGATTCTGTGATTCTGTGATTCTGTAATGTTCCCTGCATTATTTTGTAGACCAAGAGCATTCACAAAAACAAAACAAAACCCAAAAAATTTAGACATAGGGGAAACTTTCAGTGATTGAAAACTGAGATGGATACTGGGCTGTAAATTCAGCAGGCCCTGCCTTCCCCCAGCCATAGAGCACAGCACCATCCTGCAGCACGTACAACACAATACACTGCTCACCCAAGCCCCCTCTGCCTTTCTCTGCTGAAAGCAGAAACACTGGAAGAGCAGCTGCTTACAGCTTCTCTCAAAGGTGTATCTACCACACATGTTCCTATAACTCAGTTTCCATCTGGTTTGTATTAGCCACATTTTTGCGCTTCACCTTCTTCCATGTTGCTACTATTAAAAGCGACCAAGACCCAGTTGTGTCTGCACCAAGGAAACTAACTCAGGCAGGGCATATCACAGGACCACCCAACCTGGAGTTTGTCTGGGTAACAATGAATTTGTGAGTATCTAAATTACTGTGGCATGTAATGGTTTCTGTGCAAGTGTACAAACACCGGGAGACTCCACCCCCCCTGCAGGGATACTGGCCTCCCTGGACCACAACTTCCTGCCTTCTGGCCTCAAGTTGGAGGGGACGTAGTCCTCAGGTCCTGTGGGGCAATCTGAGATGGGGGATTTGCTTCCCGTAGTCTAGTCCCTGCGTTCAGTCCCCAGTTTTCAGTTGTCACAATCCAAGAACAGACAGAGTTTCAGAACATGTCATGCTGTCCTAACAGCACTTCCTCTCGTGATCTCCCGAGAAAAAGTTTGCTGTACCAGCAATTTTTCCATGCTGCATTTAACCATGATGGCTCTTGCAGTGCACCTCACCATATCAGTCTGTTCCCACAGCCAATACATTTTGTTTTTTATTTCCTATACCCAAGCCATCATCATCTTCTGCTTCTTCTAAATCTTTATCTCCAGAAGGATTTATGAAAGTCAAACATTTTTTGTGTGTCACATTCACAACTTTTTTATGTTGGCTGCTGTCTCAATCCATTTCTGTACTGACTTCAGGCTACTTCTTACATCTTCAAGGCTGTCACAAGATCCCTGTGAGATCTGACTTATGATATGACACAGCTGATGAAGTACAAGTTCCCCAAATTCCTTTGCTTTAAAAAGCAATGCTTCAGGAAACGGGCCAGAGGGCAGTCCCATCTCTTATGATGCTGGTGACCCTACCACAAGCCACAGTTGAATCATATCAAGGGATCTCTTTTCAGCAGCAAGCTGCACGAATAAACTGCGCTTCATAACATTGTTTCTGCTTCGGGGAACTGGCACAGACAAACAAGTACAGTGACAGAGCAAACCCTCCTCCGGGCCACTTAACTGACTTCTTCATCATGATCGGAGGGGATCCTGGTATCTCAGCACCAGCCACTGATTATTGTTTGCAGTCCAAACCCATTCCCATCCAAGAACAAACAAACAAAAACAACAAAACCCCAAGCCTCTACACTAGTTAACAAATACTGACAGGAATGACATGGCTCTGTTCTAAGTCCAGTTCACTTTCTTTTAAATGTTACTGGAAAGCTCTCCTTTTCCAAAATGCATTGCATTGCCAAAACTAGAAGTGAAATACTTGTTCTTATAAGAAATGTGCAGCAACAATGTACAAATTGGTGGGTAATGGGCAGAAACTACCACCCTTATCTTTGAATTTCCATTCTTCTCCTTAGACTCCAAAACCTTACTTTAAAACTGTGGTATTCCCCCCCTTTTCTTTGTGGTTTAACAGATAAAGTCAGAATGGGAGGAGGTTTCACCACTTTTGCTAAATGTAAAAACATTACATTATTCTGTTACTCTGAGGCTTGTAGATAGGATGAAGATGACAACTGAACACCAAGGATAGCATTTTCTTGTTCAGCTAGTAACAGAGGGCTTCTTTGGTTGGCTTTTCTTTTCCTTTTTTTTTTTTTCTTTTTTTTTTTTTTTTCGTTTAGCAAATACCTGATGGAATTGTTTTGATATGAGCTCTTCAAGTTTTTAGCTCCACTCTGTTCCCAGAATAAATTTCTTATTTTTTTCTATTATTTTTTTCAAATAAAGTAATTCCTAAACTATTAAGTTTATAATGAAATATACTAACTCAAATGTATTTGTCAAATACTACTTTTTATATTCTTAAAAAGGTGTCCTAATAGCATATAACAAATAATTGTCCTTATGGAAATATCACGTATAAATACATTGAGTTTACTACATTTCAGATGAAAATAAAACCAGTTCAATTTTCATAGAATCACAGACTCACAGAATCATTCACTTTGGAAGGGATCTCTGAGGGTCATCTAGTCTAGTCTCTCCAATTTGCTCCAAGCAGGGATAGCTTCAAAGTTAGGTCATGCAAACAAAAATGGGTTCCAAACACTAACTTATCATATAATTGCTTGTTTTACGTTAATATTTATTTAATAGTTTTGTAACATTTTTACAATAAGACATATTTTCTTGTTGTACAGAAACAATGTTGTTGCTACAAACAACACAGGCAGATGACAGGCACAGAAAAGGAACAATTGCATGTACGTGTGTGTTGGTATGCATGTGCACTGGGGAGACCCATGATGAATCATACTGCCCTGTAGCAGCAAGGTGGAACTGCCACTTTTAATATTGCTATGCTGATCCTACTGGAGAAGAGGTAGGAAGCAGGTAGAAATAGTAAAGCAGTTTTCTGCTATGTATTCTCACTTGAAAAAAAGTGAGAGGCAAATGTTCTCAGCCTTCTCAATTAATGGAGACTTAAGGGAGGCTCTCTTTCTGAGCTGCACTTCGCAGCACCTACATGATCATTTGGGGCTTGCTAGAATGACAGCTGTCATGCTGTGCAGGCAGAAGCCTTGTTGCTGTGCAATTAATTTGCTACAGAATACCATGATTTAGCTAATTAATCATATTGCAATTTCAAACCACAGTTTAGAAGAATGATAGCTCTGGCCCATCAGATTAAACAATAGATTCATTTGTTTAATGCTACAATAAAAAAGAAGTACCTTCCTAGCCCAACCAGCAAAACGAAACTGAATATGCTTTTCTGCTGGCCCTAAACTCCTACTAACTTCGCAGGATGAGCCCTAATTTTATATTTGCTTCCTAGTACTGTAATTGTTAAAGATGTCACTCAAGATGTATTTTATGTAGGAGCAACAGCACATGTTCCTGCCTGGCAGAATTTGGATTATTCATGCCCATATTGCAGTGAATTTTGCAGGCCCTACAACAACACGTTGAAATTGGCAAGCTTTCCAAGGCTTGGTCTTACATCTTAAGCTCTTTGGAAAAGAAAGGAAGGTGCCATCTATCAAGTACCCATACTGAGACTTACTGTGATCAGTGACTCTTATGAATAATTTATTTAAGGGTCCAGGATATCCCAGATGATTGGTAATAACATGTGATCTCTTCCACCTTGATGTTATTGGAAGAAACCAAGACAACTCTTACTCTGTAGAAGCTGATGCAACATGACTAGATGGTCCCTGCCTAATTTAGACTCCATCTACTTCTCAGAATGAGCTCAGTACTGCAGGATGCAAATTTCTGTGGGATATGATGTCAGTGCTGAAACCTACAAAAGGCATCTTTAGGGAAACAGTCTCAACAGAAAACACATCTACAAATAGCCAGGGAAATTTTGATATGCTATTACTCACGGGGGTCTTATTACTCCTCACGGTTGTATTTGGACAGTGCTGATCAACATCAGGTGCACAAATGATACAGCACACATGAAAACTTCCAAGATTTCTGTTCATGCTGCACCACTTGTCTACACAGAAGACATGAGTCTTGCACGGCTGTCAAGGCTGCACTTTTCTATCACTTAGCGTACAAGCACTGAAAGAGCAGAGGAGGAATTACTCATAGATTTCATAAAAAGCAGAATCTATGTTTACGTAATTTTATATGGCTGAAAGATAAACACAGATGTTGCATTTGCAGATATGATATTTATAACGCTATTTTATCAATTATGTTCTGCTTCAAAGATGGAAAAACATTGTCTATTTATTTGTCTTAATAGCCTGTAGATCTGAAAAAATAATTCTGTTAGATTTAAAAAGGCTTCTCGGCAAATGAAAATTTTCATACAATTCAAAATTATGAGACTAGAAAAAAAATACATTAAAAATCAACTTCCAGATGATTAATAATAGTGGCTATTTTAAGCAAAATATTTTGAAGACTTCTAATGAGCATAAAATACTTTCTGGCTGTGATTTGTGCACAGAAATCTTGTTTTCCACTAATTTTGTGTTTTAGAAATGTGTTCCAAAGCATACTGGAAGAACTGCTTGCTAAAAGATAAAATTGCAAAGGTATGGCCTTCTGCTTTCACAGCTACAGTATTCTGGTTTTCGAATATCAGGTGTGGCCAAAGGAGTGATTTTTGGGCCACACAGACTGCTGGTGGAAAAGTTTAGTTAAGAGAAACTATGATTTGTCAGGGTTTGTGTCCTCTTCAGAAAATTAATATGTGCATGCACTTTCAGAATGATAAAAGTACTCCAGTGGTCACCTATTCCATCTCTCTGGCCAAGGCAGGACAACCAGAATCTAAGCCAGGAAGCTGTTTGACCAGATTGCCCCTAAAAACCTTCAGTGATGGAGATCTCTCCACCTCCTCAGACACTCTGTATGTTAAGAATGAACAAAACCTGTAGATGCCCACCATAGCATTCACCTCATAAGTGAATCACAAACTGGAAATATCTGTAAATGGAGATTTGGCTGATTAGCTCAGATACGGACATTTATTGTTGATGTCAGGTTTTTGGCCAAGTAGAACCCATTTTAACCTTCCCACAGAAATGAAATAAAATGCAAATCAAATTGCTCTGCTACGTCCAACATGACTGGCACGCTGTTAATCTGCTTCCTTCCCATTTTAACATGAAGGCTGTCAGGCTTACTTCTCTGATTTTTAGTATTATAGTGAGCTTTGCCTCTCTCTTTCCTGGATTCCTCTATCTTATTTTTAGCTCATTCTTTCCCTTTATATGCTAAAATTCTCTTAAGCAGTGGAGTAACTTGTGTTTCATGCTACTGTTTCATCTTCTGAAACACATTTAAAACCAGTTTTGGGCAGCAATGTTTTCTTTGTGCTAGCTATGACAGAAAAATAGCACTGTTCTCAGGCATTGGTACTTGCCCTTCTTGTGATCCATTTTATTTATTTTATATTTAATTCATACCTACACTAACTATGGTCACTCCTTTGGGAATTTTACATGAGTCACTTAGCAGTGTGTGCTAATAGAACTGCACACTTACACTGTGTGAATTCATTTTCATCTTGAGGAGCATGAAAGAATATAAACATTGATTCCTTTTCAACTTCACCGTTCAAATCAGCTGGCTGAAACCCCACTGCTACAAGATGGTATGGTGTTATGTCAGGAGTCACAGGACTGCTCTAATTTAGTAAATGACATATGTCATCAGCATTTGTCACACCTAAGTTAGATTTCAATAAAAGTCCCCTGCACTATCTTGTCTACCCTTGCCCACACTATCCCAAGAGATCACATTCAGCACTGAGAAAATCCACTGAACTAGGTATCTTACCTTACAAATGGATTTGTCTTCGTATCTTAGAAGAAATAGAAGGAAATCTCCCTACTAAATCTCCCTACAGCAGAGAAGAAAAATGGAGTTTGCCAGTTATAGTGACACAGATCTGATGCCCTGGGAACTCTATTTTCCCCACAGATCCTCTTTGTTGACTGTTTGCATTTTTTCCTCTCTTCTCAATCTCCATACTTCAGTATTTTCTAAGATCAAGCTGAACTTTCTTTTCTGGTACAGGAAAGTGAACTTCCAGGGTAGATTCCCTCCAGTGCTGCCTGACCTTTAATACAGAAAGCTTGCCCAGAGGTAAGATGTAAAGACTCAAAACAACTGCAAAAAAACCGTTCATTTCTATATTGCATTCTCCAATGCAGCCTCTAGCAGAAATGCTCTCTAGGTGATCTCCTGATGGATGGAGACTAAAGTTGTCTTCCTTAGCAAGCACAAGACTTTATGGCTTGTACTTTCATAACCCTGCCCTCTACCCATATTTCACCTTTCTGTCATTTCTTCTTTCCACTGATTGACAAATAGTCCTGGTTACATTTAGCCAGTAACTTCCAGTCAAGAAATATTCTTCTCAAGAAATCTGTACCTAATCAAGCATGTCTAGGTGCATTACTCCCACTATAAGGTTTATATATAAAAGCTTTATGCAGTCCTCAAGACCTCCTGGAAAGCAGCTGACTGAAGAAGGACCCAGGTTTTGAACTTATGAATCCTCCTCCCATACATATCCAGCTTTACACCAAAGTACTGCTTTGTAATGTTTTCAGTGCAAACCTCATTGCACAGCCTTCAACTACCAAGATTACACTTCGGAAATGATCCCTGAAGACGCTGGCATGATGCTGGGGTCTGTGGGGAAGGGGGTGAAAGGGAGCTGAAGTGACCTTGGTAGAGGAGTCACACCAGGCCCAACAGTAAGCACTGCCTACTTTCTCCCTTCTGGGTTTCTTTCTCCCCTTGCTTAAGAGAGAAAAAGAAGCAAGCCAGGTGCCTCAGGTGAACTCAAGAGTCAAGTTCAGGGAGGAAATGTGGTAAGGAAAGCATGCTCCGCTGCTAGAGAAGGGAAGAAGGAAGGAGGCCCATTTGACCCTGCCCTGGAGGCTTTCCCTTGCAGTGAGGGATGCCATGCCAGCAGGGAGGGAGCGCAGCCACCAACTCCAGCTCTGCCTTTCACCTGTGGGACAAGTCTAGCTGCATCAGTTGGGAACCATTACTCGAGAGGTTTTTAGTTCCCTTAAATACCCATTGTCACGCCAGTGCCCGGGACTGGCATTCCAACCAGCCAGTCTGTCTAATCCCCTTCAAAATCAATGCTGTTTTTGCCCTCAGCAACAGCAAATGCCAGAGACAGTAGTCTGGACAGAAGAAACGGAACATTCTTTCTTAACTCTGCTTCTGCCTGCATTTTCAATCCCACGAAAAAATGTAAGAGATGAGAGCCGTCACTTCCCTCAACAACCTTCCACTTTACTGTTTAGTAATTAAATTACAGCAATGCTCTTGCTTACATACAAACACCAGTCCGTATTCCAAATGGACTGTTTAGTTTAAAATGCGTTCTGCATGCTTCGATTGCCAGATAGGCTAATGAGAGCATTTTTACTGTTTCCCAGGGACTGGATCCTGCAACCCCATGGCTGCAGCCTTCCAGTGCTGTCACACCCTTGTGTGGTCAGATCTGTGCTGCTATTCCGAGAGGGCTTAGGAGCTGTCATCTTCTCTCATCTGCAGATCTGAAGGGAACTGAGTCCTAATGAACCAACGCAGAAAGGATTAATAGGAGTCAGGAAATATTCCAGTGCCTCTTGGAAGCATGCAAAGTTAGGAACTCAATGGGGAAAAAAACATAAAAATAAAAAATCGACTCCAAAGCATAAAGAAGAGGCCACAGAGGAGTATGCTTTAAAGGAACTATTGCTGATAAGAGATTTCAATTTCTTCTCCACACTCAGTACAACCAAATTTCTTGGCTTAGAACATTTTCAGCAAAAATACCTCCAAAAGCATGAAGATTGCAGAAATGCACACTACCTCTACTGTACTTCACAAGAACTTGTCACAGTGTGTTGTAGTAAAGCTGTTCTCACTTCTTCTCTAAACTGCCTGTGATCAGACCATAAGCTAACTTGCCCAGCCGCTAAATGAAAGCCAGGCTCTCTTCCCTTCCCCTCCGGCCAGCTTGTACTTCTCTTTCCATCGTGAGACTTCAGGCTGGAGAAGACTTCACCAGTCTGTTTCCCACACAGAAGGCCTGATCCCTGTAATCTGTCCTAGCAGGTAAATCTCTTGCCTGTGTCTTCATGTCCTGCCTTCAGAATCATGACCATCTTTATATACACCTCTTTAACACACAGATTGTCTTCCTAAAACCCCTGGTGAGCACAGCTGCAAAAGCCATCTCTTCAGCAAGTTGGCTGGTTCGAGCTCCATCCTTTTTGAACCCTTGACCACAGCAGCGCCCATTTGCGCCACAGATGCCTTGTCCTTACTTTTGAAGGCCTACATATCTCTCGTGTAGCTTCTTTTGTTCGGGGCATGCTGGGCACTTGTGTTCACCATCCCACGGCACTGCCGTCGATGAGCCTTCAGCTTGCTTCTTGCACGGCCGCCCTTGCACTCACCTCCCTGCGTGTGTTGCACCTGGGCCTAAATCACTTTCTCCCCTTTCACAGCGACACCTACAAGGACTGACTCACGGTAACAAATGTACGCATATTTAGCATCTGGAGATAAATACAGGCCTGTCCGAACACAGTACGCACACCTCAACAGCACGATTCTGCTGCTGCAACCCCGCGGTGCTGTGTCACGCCCTCGTGCTGTCAGATCCACGTTAGATTGCGAACTCCTTGGGGCAGGGAATATGTCATTTCGCTCTGCTCCGCACGGAGCCCGGCAGACTTTGGCACCACAGGACGGTAATTAACGCTATCACCCCGAGATCTGGGCTGCTTCAGACAGCCACCACCCCCGCCCATTCGGCTCTGCTCTCGCTAGGCCGGGGCTGGCAGGCTCTTGGGACGGTCGCCGGGCTCCCGACGGCTCAGGGCGGCCAAAGGTTGGCGAGCGGAGGGCAGGGCAGGGCAGGAGGAGCCCCCCGAGGGGGACACCTCGCCCCCCCCCCCCCCCGCGAGCCCCAGGCCGGCGGCACCGGGTCCCGGGGGCCCGGCGGGCGGCGGCGAAGGAGCAGCACCGCCCCTAGGCGCCGTCAGGCAGGGGGCGGCCGCCGGGCGGCTCGGAGGCGGGGCGGAGGCAGCGGCGGCGGCGGGCACCGCGCAGCCCAGCACTGGGTCGGCGAGCGCGGCCGGGGGAAGAGGGGAAGGGCTCGGCACGGCTCGGCACGGCTCGGCACGGGACAGAACAGACGGGCTGCGGAGAGCGGAGCGACGCGGCGGCGGCTGCCCCGGAGAAGGCAGGGAGGCGCCGCCGCCGCCGCTGCTGCTGCTGAGGTAAAGCGGAGCCACTGTGCTCGCCTCACCTGGCGCTGCCCCGCCGGCAGCCCCGGCCGGGAGGGCGGCTCGGTGCGGAGCGGAGCGGGGTGCCGCCGCCTCGCCCGCCCGTGTGGCCGTGCGGGCGGCGCCGAGCCCCGGCGGCGGCGGAGCTTCTCCCGGCGGCGGGGCCCGGCCCGGCGCTTCCTGCTTGGGCTCCGCCGGCGGTGCCGGGGCGCGGGGTGAGGCCGGCAGGCGGCGGCGGGGCCGGGATGCCCCCCGGCGGAGCGCTGCCGGCTCTCTCCCGGGGCGGCTCCGTCCCCGCCGCAGCCCCGAGCCCCTGGGGGTCCGGTGTGGAGCCCGGCCCCGCGTACGGCCGTAGTTGGAGCCGGCTTTTCGGAAGCGGCCTCGGCGCCCCCCAGCCCGCCCGCGTGGCCGTGCAGCTCCTGTGAGGGCTGTGAGGGGTTGGGAGCGGGACGTGCTCTGTGGTGCTTCTTGGTTTGGACTTGTTCGGTTCAGAGATCCCACGGGCTTAAAAACTCCCTCTCTGAGGCTGGAAGTTGGTTAAAGGCTTAAATAACGAAGTATTAGGAATACTTATATCACGGACCTCGCTGTCCTGCGGAAAATCGCGCTCCGGGGTGGTGCTTGCCTCGGCCATCTCCTCTCGGAGAGCGGCAGCATCGCACTTCAGGGACAGCCGAGGCTGGAGTTAGAGAGTTACAGGTGTGCGGACACCTAGTGGGGAGAGCAGCCAGCCTCCCAGCCAGGTCCCCCGGTGGCAGGCAGGTTCCCGTTGCTTCAGTGCCGCCCGAAGTGCGGTACCTGAACTTCCATCGCCAAACCCCACAGTACCTGTGCAAGGGGAGTTACTGGAAGTCTTTGGAGTAAGCATTAGGGGGATCACAAGTGCGAGAGAGGTGACGTTACTAGGAGCTGTGGTTATTAAATTCACTAATTTTAAAGAAAGTCTTTGCTGTCTTATCCAGGGGTGCAGGATCAGTAACACCCACAAATGCCCCTCTGGTTGGGCTGGCAGTGGTGTGGGTTCACCGAGTAAAACCTTTTTTTCTTCTCAGTCCCCAAAGGAGTGCCAGTGTGAGGGGAAATGCTTGGGTACCAGTGGGGTTGGAGCCAGCCATCGTTTTTAACAGGGGCAGAAAGAGGGGTAGAGGGGACGCTTTCACGTCCCCTTCCTTTACTACTTAAATCTACGTGAACCTCTTGCAACTTTCTGGTGAATGTCAAAGTTCATAGCTGTTGATATGCACAACATAAACCATTCTGTTGAAAGACCAGAATTCTGCCTGAAGTCGGGAATCTTTCATTGGGATCAAGCTCTTAGACAGTAAATAAAAAACAAATGAGCATTTGATTCTCTTACAATACTTCTTCCTCCTTTTCCATTCCACCCGCCAACTGGAAATCCAGTAATGCATCATCTCAAATGCAACAATGTTTCTTGCCTAAAGTGTTTGGTTTGTTTTTTCCCCTGTACTTAAGATGTCTCCGAGCTATTTATTTTAAGAGTAATCAGCTTAAATCAGTTTGACTCAAAATGTCTGAGGGTAGAGACTGTGTAAGTCCACTTGGAGTAAAGGGAGTATGTTTATACAGAATCTTAACAGAGCAGAAAATGAAGAACTATCAAAGAGGGCTGTTTGGAGACACTGCAGTGTTACCAGGCTGCTATGGAGAAATACTACTTGCTCATCCATGTGCTTTAGGGCTGTCTGCAAGGTTCTTGGGGTCTGAGTCACACTCCGTTCTGGGACTTCACAGGTATTGAGCACATAAAAAGGTACACATGCCATAGGTCAGTCAGGAGACAGGATGTGGGGGACGCTGTACCAAGAGCGGTGCTGGGCGGTATGTGCAGACCAGTGCTGCAGCTCTGCATCCTGGGGAGGATGGGTTTAGGGAAGCTTTGCTGCCAGCACTGCATTGAGTTGTTCTAGCATGCAAGTAAATCACACCTTTTGTTCTCTCTGATCTAGGTTTTGAGTTATTTTTAAAGATATGCTTCAAAACTGTCACAGACATTTTCTTACAGCATGACAAATTCTGCATTGTCAGATCAAGTGCAAGATGTACAAGTATTCATTTTAAATATCTGGACATAAAGTTGCTGTGATACATTTGATAATAAAAGATCAGAGGAGTAGGTCAAGTCAGTTAAATTATGCAGTGTTTAGAAGACTTATTTGGTTAGCAGCCAAAATGCCTGTAGGCAGTAGGAGTAAAATGAGTAGTTGTAGCAGAGCACTTGTTGAACCTTTCTTAAAAAGAATAAATATTTCAGAATATTTAATATAGTAGAAGTAGTAATTTTCTAGCAGGTTTTGCTGTGCATTGTTGGTTTTGATGGGAAACATTTAGATTAGCCCCAACATTGAAATCCAAGTTGTGAAAGTGTCTTTTGTTTCCTTGCTCTATGAGAGGAACCCATGCTTTTGGAACGACTTCTGTACAATTTAATTGATACTTGTGCTGTAGATTTGTCATCGTTGTCCCCCCCTCCCTTTTTTTTTCCTTTCCAGTTAATGTCTGTACACTTCCTTCTGGTAGAAAAGGCAAAATAAATATCAGGGAAATTCTCTTCATGTTAATTTTGGAGTCTGTGGTGCTTGGTAGTATGTGTGTTAAGGCACATAGTTTGGGTGTTCAGAAGTGGCTATAGAAGTTTCTCATTAAAATTTTGGTGGGAGCTGGATGCGTAGTTCTTATGGATAGATTGGAAAATTTTTTGAATACATACATGTGTGTAGGCTTTTTTTTAAATGAGAAGTCTAATTCAGACTCAGAATATTCTTTCCTGCAGCAAAACTGGTTGCAGTGGATGATAAGGAAGTTCTTCAAGAACTTGCAAGACTTTCTTATGTGTTCTGTTACAAGAGTTGTTGCGTAACAACCTGTAGGGAATTATATTTAGACCTGATGGACTGAAGAGGAGCCCCATACAAATAGGGATCAGGCCATGTACTGAAAAGGGAAGCCCATATACGTTCTTACAAGCGCTTTTTAGCTTTTTGAGTAGCGCTTTTCCAATGGCTTGATGACTGAGACGTTAGAGAAAACAGTGTGGAAAATTGCTGTCAGAGGTTCCCTATTCCAGCCCTGTCTACTCTTGTCCCTTTACAGTGTGAGAGTGCTACTTAAAAAAAAAAAAATCAGCCTTCTGTGGCATTAAGTATACAGTATGCAGTTAATATTTTACCTACTGGTATTAGGTAGCCCCCTCAGGTCTTTTATTCAGCTGCAGTTTAGGAGTTTCAATGCACTTTTGAATAGCTAGCACTTTCTGGTTCCCAGGGTAGTGTTTCGAGTTATGATTGGGCTTGACTTTTTAAGTAGATGAAAATGAGTAACAGTTGAAGTAATGTTTAGAAAACTTTCACTGTTCTATATGTCTTTAAACTACTGTTTTCTAAATTTATTTTTTTTTTAATCATGTTTTCCCTTTATAGTCGGGCAACCTTGAGTCAAACGCTTAGGCCTGTAGTCTCTTGCCTGTAGTGTAATTTAAGCATACACCCTGATACCTTCCTCCTGCTAGTGCTGCTTAGGTGGTCTGGGTGTGCCCATTTCAGTTGCTGGTTGCTTTTTCAGTGTTTTACTGTAAACACATTAAATAGCATCTGGATGGTGCGGGAGTGGAGAAGGCCCTCTTTTTTAAGAAGTATGGTGCCCATCCAGTAAAAGCATTTCAGACATTCTGTTTCTCTCACATGTTACAGAAAGATCCCTCCCTCCGCTAGCTTTTGGGGATACAGTTTTTGGGTTGGAGGTTGTTGCATGGTTTCTGCATCGGCAGCAGGAGGTCGAGTACCCCGGCACTGGGTGCGTCAGCACTAATTGCAGTGAGCTCCACCTCTGTCCTGGCAGACCTTTTGTGGGCAGGGGTTGCGGCTGTGTGTCTTCGGGGAGATTACGAGTGAAACCTTCCTGCCAGGTTAGATACTGCCCTGGCAGGGATACCTCGAGGGCTTAGCCCTCTCGCTCTCAGAGAGTTCAGTAGCAATAAGCCACCAAGAAGGAAACAGGCAATATGTAGCAGCATGTCTTGTACTGCAGGGATGGAAATTTGGTTCGTCATTAGACATATCCTTTATGAAAGTGTGAGCATTAGCTGACAGATTTGTATGTGTGTATGTGTGAGGTTGCATTTTTTTGAGTGTTGTTCAGGGCTCTTTTGGGGGACACACAATCCCTGTCAGGGTTACAGAAAGCTTAAAGCGTGAGCAGAATCACAAGTTCACAAGCATCAAGAGAACTTGAAATGACTATACCAGTTTTCTCTTCTCTTTACAGGAAGAGCATGCATGCAGAGTTCCGTGGCAGAATATTTGAGGTACGTGTGCAGTCTATGGCAAGTTCATCAGAAGAAGGTGTGACTGGTTACAACAATCAGCTGAACTTGAGTATGGAGACCCAGAATTGCCAGCAAGCTCAGAAAAGGAACTAACTGGAAGAATTCTGCTAGACATAGAAGAAGTGGAACACATTCTTCTGCAACAGACATTGACTTAAAATAAATGCATGAATTAAAAACATCAGTAGTGAAATAGTAGATCCTGGTGCTTTTTGATTCTCTGGTGGATTTTATTACTTAGACATTGCTATTGACATTTTTATTATCACATTTAGTACATCTTGAATCTACCTGTACATAAAAATAACTGGACAATTGCATTTTGATACTGTTTAGTAACACTTGTGAATGTTAAACCATTTGCCAAGATGAGTGCTGAAGGATATCAATACAGAGCTCTATATGACTACAAGAAAGAGCGAGAAGAAGACATTGACTTGCACTTAGGAGATATATTAACTGTGAATAAAGGTACCTTACTAGCACTTGGATTCAGTGAAGGGGAAGAAGCCAAGCCTGAAGAGATTGGCTGGTTAAATGGCTTTAATGAAACCACAGGGGAGAGGGGGGATTTCCCAGGAACTTATGTAGAATACATTGGAAGAAAAAAAATATCTCCCCCAACTCCAAAGCCTCGTCCTCCTCGACCCCTTCCTGTCGCACCAAGTCCTGCAAAAGCTGAAGCGGAGAGTGAGCAACAAGGTTAGTACTGTTCTCAGAAGGTGTGTGTGTGTGCGCATTTGTCTTTCACATTTTTCAGATATTCTTGTTTCATTGCCTTATATGACTGTATATATGTGTGTACAGCACATGCTGGTCAGGCTTTTGTAGTGCCTGCCTCATTTCAGTCAATGAAGAATTATGCGTGCTTATAACATTTAGCTCATATACTTTGTGATCTCATGTGCTTTGCCTCAGTTACTGGTCGCTGCAGTGCCTTACTGTGAGCTACATCTTACAGGTGTAAAGGTATACTTAAAATCCACAGCTGCAAAGGCTTAAATGGAGAATGAGCAGATTACTGTTTATTTTATGTTTCCAAGAATCTGATGGACACATTTCCTTCAGCGGTTCATCAAACTCACTGCTAAGAAATTTCTTCGTGAATCTGGTGGTACAAATTGCACGTAACTCTCTTGCCAACAAGAGAAGATTTGATAGGAACATACTGTTTATGTACTTTGTCACGGAGGTTTTCATGTGGCGTTAAAAGTGAGAGTAGGTATTTAAAAATGAACAATAGAGTGATGATAAAGAGAAATTCATATTTAATTTTGTCTGTTTCAGGGTAGGGCATGCAGTATTAAAATAGCACTTATATAAACAAAGGAAGTATCTTCCTTTGTTTAAACATAAATCGCATTCTAACCTACGTTTGCAGCAGTATGTTGGACAGAGCACAGACAGAATTTGATTAGAATTCTCCTGTTAGCAGAAGAAAGACATAAGAATTGGAAAAGGTGTAGATTTAAAAACAAAATTTAAAAGCCCTCGTCAAAGTGATTTGTCTGCTTTGTTGATTGACACTGAGATATTAGAATTTTACGTATAAACAAGCCACGTGCAGCTTAGGATGGATTTTATGTTGGCCTTTCACTTCTCAAAAATCTAGAGTGATTCATACTGCTTCAACGTTTAATGCTTTAAATTCTCAGTATTTCGAGCCATAGAAAATACAAGTGACAGTATGTGGCTTATTCTCACAGTGACACCATGGTCCTGAATAGTATTGTCGCTCCCTGCCTCCGTAAAAATGTTTGCAACATCACCTGTTACAATCTCGTATTTGGCTGTGTTGATAATCAACAGAGATAAGAGCAGAAATATAGAAAACTGTATGTGGCAACGAAGTGGAAACCTGGAAGAAGTGTTTCCATATTGGTGGGGACTTAATAAGGAGTAGACCTGAACTGTTTAGGACAGCAATATCCTTAAACACTCAAGAATAGCTTGTAAGTGTATAATGCCTTCATCCTAACAATGGTGTATGTACACCCAGACAGGAGCCAGAAGGGTGTGTTTTGGCATTTTAGGTCATGCTGTCCTCGAACCTTCAGGCTCTGGTCACACAAGTCTCATGGTTCCTCATCTGATTGCTTCGGAAAATGGGATATTTGCATTTGAAAGAGAACTTCTTCTTTGATAATTCCCCAATTTAGATATTAGCATGTGCTGATCAGATAAAGTTTGCTTTCTCTCTTAACCCACCTGCTGAGGTGGTTGCCTCCATCGCATGTAGCTGCAGGATAACCATTGCTCTTTGGATAGACAGCTCAGCACTGGCAGGTCATTTGGAGAGGCAGAGGGTGGAAGGAAAATCTGATTTCTTCACATGTGCCTGCTGCAGTGAGGTAACCATCACCTGAGGCTTTGATGCATTTAATGCCTTGAACTTCCAGCAGTGCTTTGTAACTCGCCTGGGCTCTGTGCTCATGCTTGGTTGGTGCTCCCATTCTCAGCTCCATGCTGTGAGCTGGCCACAGCACTGCGATGAGAAGTCCTGGTGTTAATCTCCGTTTCCGAGCCTGCCTTGGGTTTGTGTTCATAACAGATGTTTCTGGAAGCTTTGGCTGCTGGGAGTTGCTCTCCTGTGAAACCCTGCTGCAGGTTTTGGGGAGCTCTGCTGAAATATGCCCTCTTCTGCTTCCATGGGATTAGACACTGCCCCAAGCCTCAGTGACTAGTTCTCTCCTAATCTGAATTTTATTGCCTTGAGAACAGAGTACTATTTACATGTGCTTATTCTTAATATTTTGGGACTGTGGGGATCTGAAACAAGAAAATGTGCTAATTTAACTGGGAATCTTAACCTCAGATGAAGTCTGCATGCATGATCCTGCCATGCTCCAACATTTTTAAGAATGAGCTTACAACCATGTATTTTTCTGATTAATATATATAAGTTCCCATACCTTTTTTGAATTTAAGATTCCGAACTCCATGTAAATGGCTAGGCACACTCGCTAATGCTTTAGCAGCAGGGATTAGACCCTCCTCAACGAGAAGTAGGGGAAGCATTGAAATTTGAACTCAAGATGGCTCAAGAGATAGGTATAATTATTTTTAAAATAATGTATTTAATTTTAAAATAATTTAAAAGAAACTGGTAACACTAATTTGAAGTGTCTTTTCACAGCTCTTTTTGTAGCAAAGAACTAAGGCAGAGAGTGCTTCAAATATTAGAACAAACATGAGAAGTGCATGGAGAGAATGTTATTAAAAATAAATAAAGAAGGTAGAATTTTTAATTGAGCAAAATAATACAAAAAATTATGTCTATGATGAAACCAGAGGTGCAGAAAAAAATATAGTTCAGTTAAAGACAAGAATAATATAGCAATGTACATCTGACTTTCAGGGTGCTGTGCTGTTTCTGCATATAAAATACGGTGCAGGGAATAGCGCAGTTAATATTGTCCAGCAGCCAATGTCACGGGCAGTGGGCCAAAAGATTCTTCCCAGGATGATACTTGTCTCTACACCCTGGGAGTGTATTTCAAATAAATTAATGCGTAGTATGAAACTTGCTTGACCAAATACAGTCAAGTTTATATTTTCAGTGCTTGATGATTTGAAACTGTTGTGTATCAAAATGACAAATTAATGGGGAACTGGAAACAGACTTCTTAAATGTATCTTAGTTATTTGTGATCTGTATACTTTTGTCAGTCTGTGAAGAGTCGATTCTGTACATACCTATGTGTGTATGTGGTGAATAAGAATATCAGAAACTGAACTGGAGATTTTAAGAATTTATATTTAATTGTGCAAGTTCTTTTAATTTTACCATATGCGTATATATTTTCAAAAGAAATTACTTTCTAATAATTTCATTAATCTCTAATACTTCGATATTTATTCTGAATGTTTTCTCCCAGTCTTTTCAAGTGTGGTCACCTGCTCACCAATGTTCAGATTCTTTTGTTTTAGATCAAACTTGCAATATTTAGGCAAAATGCTGCCAGTGTTCACAGTGCTGCAAGCACTCAGATGCAAGTAACTGCAGGCACCTAATCAAGCATGACATCAATGGGGCTGGTAACATGGGCAGAGCTGTTCGTCAGGCTTGTCTTATGCTATCAGTCTTAATTATAAATAGAAAGGTCTTTTAAATATTAGAAGCTAATTTGAAAGCAAATAAAACTACCAATGGTGTCAAATTCTGTTAAAACATTAACTTACTCATTCTAAAACCTAGGTCAAATCTTTCTCCAGATTTTTATTTTATCGATAACCCATTTAAATTGCTGGAACAAACTGATCAAACCAGAAGTGAGGATACTAGAAGGAAATTCTAGGACCATTGCATTTTTTGTCTGTCTTCCCCTTAAGTTTGTCAATGAACAGGTAGATTTAGTCTGAATTTGTTTTCGTTGGTGGGTTGTTTTTTTTTTTTTTTAATTGCATCTGAAAAGATGTGAAAATAAGGGGGCCCCAGGAAGTCTCTAGCGCCTTTCAGTTTTAGGCTTGGTGTGGGTCAGAGCTACCAAAAGGCAGACTTAATTTGTATAGTTGGTGTGAGGTTCTCGGTGCCCCAGCATTTTCTCCCATGTGCTGCATCTCCCACCAAGGCAGGGTGAATGGCTGCCACTGGAGGGGTCAAAGGCACTTCCAGCATGGAGACCCAGCAAAGGGTCATCTTCATGCTCCCCTCCAGAGCCCCTGAAGTTGATGTGACTGAGACTTGATATGACAAATTCTTCTTTTTATCTTGATTTTTTTTTTTTACATTGCAGCTACATAGGGCTGATTTTTCTTACTTAGCCCCATTTCACACGACTCCTTTTGAAAATGAAAAATGCATAATTTGTTCTGAGTCCAGCTGAGTTTTCTGAACTTTTATTCAGACTGATATGGCTGTGTACTTTGTTTCTTAGTGTTGTTTCTCTACCACATTTCTGAAAGCTGATTTTAAACAGGGTTTGGTGTATAAAGCCTTGATTAATTGACCGAAATACTTCCAGATTTCGCTTGGAATGCTCAATTCTCACTTTTAAATGAAGGTTGGTTTGCAGAAGGCAAAAGAGAGCTTCATGTGAAGTTTTTCTATTTTGATGTTTTGGAGCTTCCTGCAACTTCCTGTGTAACTTAAAAGGGTTGTGTCTGCTGACACTTCATACCATTTGAGCTGTTTTAGAGCCTAAAAATAATCAGAAGCTCTTCCTTCTTATGATGAAACTATACCATAAATTTAAAACAAACAAACAAAAAAAAACAGCAGCCTTCTTTACTTTTCTCCTTGAACAGATATAGATCAGTGACTTAGACAAAGATAATGACGGAACATTTGGAAACTCTTTCCTTTCAAAGACCGGGTTATGCAATGTCTGACAAGGATCCAAACTGACAGAGAGCAGAAAACCGTTTGTGCATGGTTGAACTGAATATGCTGTAGAATTTGCTTCTGCATTTAATTTTGCTATAAAGCCAGTAGAGAGATTGAATTTCTGAAAATTATTTACATTTGTGAAGTAGGGGGGACAATAGTAAGTGGAATGCAGCGAGCCTGGAGCCTCAGCTGGGAAGAGAAGAGTCATCTCTCCTGATTCAGGCACATGGAAAAAGGAAATTATGGGGTGAAGTGATGAGTCACTATCTCATTTGGTAAATGTATTTGCCACTCAATCCAGGGTCCTCGGACTTATTCTAAAAAGCCCAGTTAGAGAGCAAGCCTTTGTTTGGCTGGAGTCGTCAGAATGCCCCACGGTCACAAACTTTCAAAGCCGGTGGATTTTCACTTGCAGTGAGAAATGGGGCAAGTTCCTTCCAGAAAAACTCACCAGCTTTCTCATGGTCACGTTTCTCAGCGTATGAGGCAAATTTCAAACTGTGAGATCGGTGCGTCTCTGAAAACAGAGCTCTTACCATCTGGTTTTACCACTAATGAAAACAAATATTTTGCAAGCTGTATTGAAGTGAGACAAAGCATTTTTATTTTTTTATTTTTTTTTAGTGGTAAGAGCAGGGTGATAGTAACCAAAATAGTTTTTGTGAGCACCACAATGAGCCCAGAGCTGGAATTAAAAATGCTAGTTAGTGTTCACATTAACAGTGAGACCTGGGCAAGTTCATGGTTGATGCTTGGCCCCACCTGCTGGTAGAGGAGGAAAGAAGCAAGAGGAAGGAAGGAGCTTCACAACCACTGTCTTCCATGTTGTGTGGGAGAAAATGTTTTGTTTTACTTACCAGTCACTATTTCTGGAGAAAAATTATATCACTTGGGGCACACAGAAGCTCCTCATGTTCCTCGGGGATGACTTCAGATCTGAATAGGCTCGTGTGGCTGAAATGTCTTTTTTTTTTTTTTTTTCCCTTTTTCCCCATCTGTATCAATTACTTTAAAAAATACTGCCTTTCCTCACATATTTTAAGAAACTGGAAGCAATACACTACTATTTTGTTGCTATAAGAAATTTATCTGTTTTGTATTGCACTCATTTTGATACACCTTTCTATAGTTACAAAAGGGGCATCGGGTTGAGTGATTTTGCTGGAATTTCTTTAACCTTCTGTAATACAGATTCAGTATTTTAATACCTCTTGATGACACAAATCTTCCTGGGGCAAGATACAAAACAAGGCAAAGGTGAAGTAGCCTACTCCTCTCAACTGGAATTATCTCAATCTGTTCTTCTAGCTGTGATCCAGGAACATCTGAAAAAAAAACCCACTGCTTAGCAAATAGTTCTTACTCAGGTTTGCATATGATAACATCAGTTTGTTAGTTTCAGCAACACATGCTGCTATATATTTGCCAAGAATGGATCATTCTGCACCCCGAGCAAACAGCCATGCCCACTTAAATAGTTGTGTGATGCCATATACACATCCAGATTTTCTTGTGTGAAAGAACACAGGTGTTGTAACTACAGCTGGCTATGCGCTCTTTCACATCTGTGTCTTGCTCCAAAGCTACTTTCCATGATGAACATCCGTGAAATCGATCTGAAGGCTACAATACAAAGAACTGCTTTATTTTAATAGCTAAGAATGGTGAAGGGAATTACAGGATTTTAAAAAGGAATTCAACTGGAGAAGGATTTTAAGTCCTGAGAATAATTTGGTGAGACTCTAGGTACTTAAGAGAACTTAAAGAGAAAATTTGGGTTTTTTTTGAAGTAATAACTATGGTTAAAACTTACTAACTTCTGTTCTTACTTTTAGCAAAGTATATGTCTAAAAACAATCCTACTTTGTATTTTCATCAGTGACAGTACTTATTTTTGTTTTTATTTTGTTTTGCTTTCTTGTTAGGTATGTGTTTCTTTTTTGCACTTTGCTACAGAAATTTTCACATTCTTGAACATTGCCTGGAGTCTCTTGGTAAAGCGTTGGCAGGTATAAATTTCTGTACTAACTTCACTGCTTTTTGTTCAGTCTTATCTGAATGCTGTATGCAACGGTCTAGGAGAGCAGCACTTAGACAGTATTCTTTATTTATATTCCATTTTTTAAAAAGGGTGCATAGCTTACATACAAGACAAGATGTGAAAATGATACATAGACTGACACCTCATTAGGAGGTAATAAAGATCTAAAATCAAAAGTCCTCAGGACAGAGTTTCCAAAGCATGCTACTACCATGAGCTAGGGGAAGATGTGATTGCGTATGGTTTGTACTCTTCAAAATATCTCTTAGGACTATCTTGTACTTCAAAACTTCTGTGGCATGCTATGGCATGAAAGGTGGAAAAGGTCTTCAACAGTTCAGCTAGCAGTTGAACAATTTGCTTGTATAATTCACTGGATGCATTCATATGTGTTTGGCATCATTTGCTGCGTTAGAGCATTTCCCAGAGGCTAATGTCTGAGGTTGCTTTTTCAGTAGAGACCATGGATATCGAGGACAAGAAGGGAGATCTACCTTTTTTAGGTCTAAACATGCAGTTTTCCATCCATGCTGGCAGGTCACTCAGTAGTGTCCAGGATGGGAAGATGTTCCTGTAGCAGGCAGACCTGCTGAAAGAAGGCAGTTAGTTCTGTTCTGTGCCGTTCAGCTCTGGGCAACAGAGAAGCAAGGCTTAAACTAGACTGATTTTGTATTGTGTTACTCTATTTTGGAAGACCAGATGTGACGTTAACCCTTCCTACTATTCAATGCTTCCTTCTAAAAAAAGCATGCGCACTCAAAAATGTAAAGGTTCTGCCTGATACTCAGCTATTTCAGCTGAGCATATCAGGTTGATGTAGTTCACGAGTCTCTTCCTTGCTCCTCCTTTCCTGTAGGACTAGATATGTCTGATGCAGCATGTTCCAGCACTCCTGTGCTATAGCTAGATGGGAAAGGAGGGAGTGTAGTGCAAAGTGAGCTCTGTAGTCCAAGGAGGGAACCTACCTCCCAGGAGGCATGGCTGTATGAGTTTTACGTGTCTTGTTTACAAATATAACAGTGAAATTTATTTGCTGGGGTACAAGAGAAAACTTGAGTCATTGATTTCATCCTCGATGTCCTGATCCCACTTGGATAACATTTTGTAGAGGACTGATGAGCATGGAGGATTAGTCTTGGGGAAGGACTTCTAAACAGTACCAAACAGGGTAGACCCATGTTTCAAAGAGTATTATGCTTTCTTCTCAAATAGTCTGTGTCAAGGGCTGGGCTTTTAGTTTGTGAAGTTACTATTTCATCTCCAAGCCCTCTCTTCCTGAGCTGCTTTTGGCTGGAGGTAGACCAAAGCACTTTAATTAGGGAATTAATGAAAGAAACCACTAATTATACACAGTGATAGATAAGGTTGCACGGCTGTGTCTGTTTTCATTATCTTTCTACCCAGAAATATTCCAGAAATAAGCAGTTAAGGGCAAAGATTTGCAGTCCTTTTCCTACTTTCACATGGTGTGTAACACCATGATGATTCAAGTCCTCTGTTGCTAATTCTTAATTTTTAATGTGCTGCGTTTGAATGGAGAAGTGAAAATGTCTGTTGTGCTTGCAGGTGTAGCCACGAATTGTTACCTCACCGTGACACAGCTGCTTGGTGCAGGTGAGGACTGACAGAGGCAATTGCAAAGCCTTCTGTGATTTCCTGCTTTCCTCCTACTTGGTGGTGCACACCTGAGGGGTCTCTAACCTGCCTTGGTCTGCAAAGAGCTGTAAGCCATTAGGATACGGGTGGGATGCAGTGAGGTGTGCTCCGCTCCCGTGGTCTCCTGTGTCTGTGAAGCACAGGTCCCAGAGCTGTCTGTGTGTGGGTGATGTATAGGTCTTCTGTGATGGGTTGGTGCCATTTGGGAGCTCCACTGAAACATCAAGTTCTTGGCTTTGGATTTGGTTGCTCTGTGCCTCTTACTGTAACAGTCTTTCATTCTTTGTTTCATATTTATTGCATTATTTGCAATATACTCTTTCCCTTGAGAGAAACGTCAGAAAAAGTCATCCCTTGACATTTTGAAATGAGTTATCTTGGGTACTTTGGAGTTGAATCTGTACAGATGTTTGAGTATAATGTAGACTATATTCTTGCCAGTCCGAATCTATTCAGTTGTTCCAAAGCCAGAATAACATAGTTGCTCGTTAGCCTACATAAGCAATTTTCTTATGGAAAGAAAGATTTAGGGAGGTCTTTTGTTCCAGTGTAAGCCGGTTCTGAGAACAAAGGTCCCCACAGTCTGGCCTGTTCAATAGAGAAAGTGTTAAGGAACTCATATTCAAAACAGTCAGTAGCAAAACTTTCATATCAAATATCTGGGGATAAAGGACCTCTGTTCGCTTAGTTAGGGGTCCACAAGGGCACAGGGGTATGAATTCTCTTTGCTCTGCTGAATTTATAATTTATTACCATTGGTTGAAAGATCAATGTGCATTCCCCACCGCTTTCATGCTTTTCTAACTTCCTCTTGGGTTCAGACTTAGTGCTGACAACTCCAAGACCCTTTTGTTAGCCTGTGTAAGCTGCAGTCTTATATGTAAAATCAGGGATTTTCAAAATCCCATTAGTATCAGGACACTTTTTTGTTTGTTTGTTTTGCTTTGTTACAGTAAGTCATGACTTTAACAGTGTTTACTACAGGGCAACTAGCATGAAGTCCTGCTTCTTTAGACTGTGTTCTGGGTTTTGGGAGGATTCTGACTGTCCAATAGAGGAACATTTGGCACTCATCTGTTGCACATAACACTGATCACTGCTTGGGACTGTACTAGTCTCACAGAGCTAGTGAAAAGTCCCTTCTGACCCTGATACTAAAACTTGCACTGAAAAGGGTAGCGCGTTGGGGTGCTTCCCCCCGGTGACTTAAGACACAGGACTTGAGTTGCATGTGCAGTTCAGCAAAAAAGGGGAAGACAGTTACCAACTGTTGTGCTTTTTCTCCAGATGTTTCCTCTAAGACAAATATCTAGGGTTTTATTATGACACAGAAAGAACACACCAATAAGATGAGAATGGTTTCATTTTTTTTCCTGTTCATTGTCTGTTTGATCTAAACAGCCAGTCAATCAAATGCTGTGGTAGATTGTCTGGTAGTTTAGATGTAACATGCCCATGCTTGTTAATGAGAGCTGTTCTCTTCTAAGCAGAGTATTAAAGAGTTTTATTCAAAATCCCTTTGGATGCAAATAAAAGTAAGATTATTTTAAAGAACTGCTATTCTTGTAAATATAGTACTTTTTATTTACTTAAAAGACTTATTCTTACAAGAAGCAGCAGGCTGCTACTCTACTTTCCCTTAAATTGGTGGCAAAACCAATTCTGACTTCAGAAAGCACAAGGTCAGACCTACAGTCAGGGTTTAGTAGCAGTGGGACAAATCCCACAGTTCTTTCTCTCATTTCTCTTGGACAAAATTCCCATTGCCTTTAGGGTTTGGAGCACAAATGCTATAATTATGCTAGCTCTGTTCTGCAGAAATTCTCTTTTTTCAGTATACCAAATTGCATATAATATGAATGTGCATGGAATACTACACACTAAGCACTGCTGTAAAGAAGGACGTTCTCTGACTGTACTTTCACGGATTGTGAAGAGATGGAACAGAAACACTACTATGATCATCTTGTCTGAACTCCTCCACTAACACAGGGCATGGAATTTCACTCGGTAGTTCCTGTATCAAGCTCATAACTTTTAGATGATTTTAAGCATGTTTCTAACTTGTCCAGACTCCTCTCTTTAGTACATACTTAATGGCGGTGATATTACTTTTTAGCCATTTGTATGTCCATTATAGAAAGAGTTGCAAATTCAGTAGTAAAAATGTCTCAATTTGGGGGGAGGAGAGGGGATGGACACTTCATAGTATTTGGTGATGACAGCGTAGAGATTTTTTTCACCAGGCTATCTTCTTCCATTATATTCAGTCATCTTCCCTAACACAAGTGAAAAACTTGTTCCTTGCTGCTTTGGCAAGGCTATTTTTTTCTCAGGGTTGCTTGTTTGGGTAGCTAGTGTGACAGTAATGCAGGTTTCTTAAAAGTGACAAAATGGTATGGTGACATTTTTAATTCGATATCCTGTTATTGTAACAAATTATTACATTTAAGATAAATATGGAGGTTTATTACCATGGTGCATGTGCATGTATACAGTGAATTGCACACTGTATGAGGAGATCGTTAAGATTGCAAAACTATGCATTTAAAACTTGCATTTGTACCTGTAATTACAGCTTCTTACAGTGTGTGAAGTCTGATACTGTGTGAAATTTTTAATTGCGTAGGTCCTTGACCCCTTTTCCCTCTCGTGCTTGCTTTGCTCATTTTAGAGGTCTTCACTGGAAGAGAATTGCTTCATTCTGGTTGTTAGTTTGTGGTCTTAAGCCCCCTTTTCTTCACGGTATTCTCCTCTCTAGAAACAGATTTCTTCATTGCCTCGTGTGCTTGTCCCAGCAGTATTGCTGATAATACTTTCACAGAGCTTCACAAGTACTAAGTCACCTTCAAGACTCTGTTGTGAGTAAAAGTAGCATCATAATTCCTGTGAGGAATAAGGCAGCCCAAAAATAAGGAGGAAAAAGTAACTACCATTTTAAGATTTTATTAAGCTTTTAAGTTTAGTCCTCTCATAATAGGGAGGTCATGTAGAAAAGCATTGCAAAAAGCTGATTCTGGGGACAGAACTCAAATAAAATTTTGGTTAAATGTTCATTAAGATAACCAAAACCAAGAACCAGAACTGTTTTAGGCTTGATAGCGTAAGGTTTCATTTGTCAAAACGAACAAGTACTGTCTACTCGCTCCACCGCTGGCTTCAGCTGCCGAGTACTGGGAGTCTGAGAGGATTTCTTGCAGAGCAATCAAATTTTACTGGCGTACCTCTCCCTGCATCATCCAGCTCCACCAGCTGGAATCCAAGTATAAGCATCAAAAGCAAAAAAAAATGACTAGAATGTGAGTGCTCACATTGAACAGATGTGGTGACATTTAGTGGTGTCTCAATTTTTTCCTGATTCTGAGAATTTGAAGTTTCAAATTCTCAACACTTCAATGTAAATGTAGAGCACGTCTTGTAATTGAAATATGTGCATTAGAGCCATACACATTTTAAATACCTTTTGCTCTACATTTTTACGATGTATGTCCAGTAGTTTTGCTTTTTTTCATTGTATTGTAGTTGTGATTAATGGAAACAATGTAGGAATTTTTCCAAATTATGCCAAGTTGTGTGGGAAATTATAGTACTTGAAACCTAATACTACTTTTCTAATACCAGTCAATAACTTGAATACTTGAAAGATATTTTTTCAACCTTCATTATTCTGCCATGCTGTAAACTGCAGCCTTATTTAATCAAGAAGTATGGCAATGCAACTTCATCCCGGTGTGACAAAGTTTTTTTCCTGGATAACTCTATTACTAGCAACATACATTAGATTTCTCTTTAGGGAAATACTAGTTTAGAAGGTGGAAATTAAGAGAGTGTCAATGCAGATGATAAATGAGTAATGCAGGAGGTAGGAAACGTATTCTTGACTGGTTGTTCATTAATTTACCAGACACACAAAAGACATGGAAAGAGTGTTCTGCTGTGGAGGAATCTGTGATGTGTTGTACAAGACCTCTACACCAAGATGGAAAAATTGAAAATATTCTTATTTCATAGGAAGTTGCCTGCACATCCTTTGTATTCTTATTTTTTCATATCTCATGTGCCTTCTAAATAGTGATATGTAATCTGCAGGCCATTACATCTGTATATACAAACAAAACACAGGACTGTGAAGAACCACTCCATTTGATCTTTGAAAACCAAGGGTGTATGAAAGCATGCTCCTATGAAAACCCTGTATTGCAAAAATCGTTTGTAGTGGGCTATAGAGGTATTTGACAGATTACGTGCAAGTACATACATGTGTGTTTCATTATTTGATTGCCTTAGGAGACTGGTGTTTAAGTTGGCAGATCTATTTATTAAAAGCAAAGCTCATCGGTTGGCAGGATTACAGAATGCCAGAAGGAAAAAGAGACCAAATGCTGAGAGAGAAAGAGAGAACATGTAATGTGCATAAAGCATGGTGAAGCGATAAAGCAAGCAGGAAAAGTAGACTTCAATGTGGTTCCAATTTGTTCTATTGGGCTCAGGTTGATAGCCATTCAGAAGTAAAAGCATGAAGTTTTCTCATTTTAGGACAAACAATATTTCAGAAAATCTAGAGTTTTCTGTCACGTTAAATGTGATTTGGTCACCTGTTTGTGGCCTGTCAGAAATCTTTAGCCCACGCTTATTATCTTGTTTCAAATTAAAGAAGTAAAAAAAAAAATAAGGAAAAAGGCAGCTTCCTATACAAAGCACTGTCAGATGATGGCATAAGTGGACACATCAGCACCCAGGAAATTTGCTCTTAGTCTTGATTGGTTTTTTGTATGAATACAGTATTGACTCTCAGTATATGTAAATTTCTGCCTGCAATTTTATGATATGTAACTTGCAGCTGTTTTGCAGGGGGAAAAAAACCAACACCACCACCACCAAAAACCAATCTATACATAGCTGTTTGGAATCCTCCAAGGTTTTGGAAACAGAAACCCAGCAAGTTGAGTATATGTGCATCCAGAGGAGTCTACACCTATGGCTTCACACTTTCTCCCTCCAGTCAGGTCCCTTTGCAACCTCTGGCAGCACAGATCAGCGTATTCACCTAGTGCTTTGCATTATTTTTTCCCGACTGAATGCCATGAGAATACCCAGTCGCTTCGCTTTGTCTCCTAAGACTTCCCAGTTTGAGAACATTGTTTGAGATGTGGGAAGCTGACTGGTGGAAGGCTGACTGATGTACTGAAATGCAAGAAAAAGAGAAGCAGCAGGGCTAGCTCCCCTGAGAAATCAAGAAATATGCTGTCTAGAAAAAAAAAAGCAAAAAAAAAAAGTGTTTCCCTTTAAACAAGACCTAGATTTAGACGATTGCTCAAACTGATCTCTCTTAAAGAGGCTATTAATGGCACATTCATGGCACGTTTAGCATGAAATATTAGAACCCTTTGGGAGGTGATGGGCTCCTGTGAAGGGTTTCTTAGTCCTGCAGGAATTACATACTTGGTGGTAGTAAGGCTTAGGTGAGTTATACCAGCTGTCTGCTGTATTTACTATTTTTGAGGAACTTTATCTTGTAGGTGCCTCAGTAAAGAAGATACCATGGCTGAGCTAATTATGATGCAAGTTTTTAGGGTTGTATACCCAAGTTTGGAAGGGTAAAACTAGAAGGAGGGATGGGTAGAGAGATGCTTGTTCTGATGTAGCAGGCAAGTACCCTCAAAAACAGGGAGTCATAAGTCTGTTAGAAAAATCAGGTCAGTTTAAAATGTATGCATTCCTCTTCCTTCTGTTCTCGACAGGGAACTAGTTTTCTGGAAGGATTCTCCATCTGGGAATCAAGTGAGCCATCGTTTTGCTTCTTGGCATGGCCCACATTTTAAAAAAAAAAAAAAAGAAAAAAATCATTGATATTCTTTCCTTTAAAATGTAAAATAAAAAGGGGAAGAGGTGTGTTTTTCTGTTTAGGGTCAAATAAAGGTAACTCTGGTTCTTTCTTTGGCAAGATGATGACGAAGGAATTCCTCTGGAGCACAGTAACAGAAACAGACATGTAAGAGTTCCTTTTTATTTTTGTTACTTTTTTTTTTTTTTTGAACTTAGGAGGATAACAGGAAAAAACCTGTGTATGCCTGGCCTTTTGGCAAAATAGTTCCCAGTGTTTGCTGGCCAGTGTGGAAGAAGGCATATTCCATCCAGCCAAAAGTCTTTCAGCCTCACATACCTCCATTGGTTTCTTGCTGAGTCATAGCTGGAGGACCTTTTCACATGTTTGATCACAGCTTGTGCAATTTAGGAATATATTTTTACTTTTTTATTGTACCCTACAATCAACATTCTGAAACAACTGAGTGTCTGTAGCTTTAAGTGCTCTCTGTGCCTATGTGAAAATGCAGATAGAGGTATTGATAGTGCCATTATATTTTCAGATGTGGATGTGTTAGAAGAGCAGCTAACTTCATGGCCAGGATCAGGATGGTGGACAAACTTTTGTGTCTGTGTGTGACCCTTAGAAACATGGTATACTTGCAGCACTTAACTATACAGCATATTAGTGTAATGCTCATTTATATACTCAGTACTCCCCTAAGTTCAGAGACAGCATTAAGGCCTGATTCTGCTCCCCATGAAGTTTCACTAGAGAAGATGGAGAACGTCCAGTGGCAGCAGCGAAGAAGGGAAGGGAAGCAGGGAGGTCAGAGTGCTGCTTTCTCACCTATGAGTCTTTGCAGAGGACATAAAGTGAGCTTCTGCCTCCCTGGTGTCTTCTCTGGAACAGCAGCTTTCATTTAAGCAGGAGTTAAAAATCACAGGAGACATGTCAGCTTGTAACCAGATGCATTTATTTATTTATTTTTCTCTGCTCAGCTCTTCTCCATTTTAGGCTTTCCAAGACCACGTAGAGATTGTTTTTGCAGTTATTTCAGCCTGTTCTACTCCTACTTCATCCTCACTTCTTCCCATGATACTACTTATTTTCAAAAGGGACACATTTCTTTGATTTAGACCTTAAGAAATGCTTTAATACTGTAGGCTTTCATGGAGGTTGCGCAAGGCTTTATCAGAGTTCAATGCTTAGTTCATTCTAAGGGTTTTCTTAAAGACAGGCTTTGCCTATTGCTTCTACATTTTTGCAAATGAATACTACCAATGCAAACTGAAATCCTTTTCCATACCTTCTTACCCTTGACTTCAGTCTTTGCAGATAATGTAAAATAACATGGCCAATTTTTCATGCTAGCTTTTCATTTATATTATCTTTGTTGTTCTTATCGATTTTTTTAACACTTCCCATAAATAAATTTTACACTGCATGAATTTCTGCAACATCATGTGCTAGACAGTACACAAATAAAGTTCTTTGTCCTGTTGCAGTTAACCAGCCAGTTGAGACCCTGATTGCTTTGTAAAGATCCGTGAAATTAGTTCACAGCTTTAACTGCTAAGATCTAAATTAAAGTTAGCAGTGCAGTGGGAACAAACAGTGATTTATGGAAAAGAGGTCTTTAAGTTCATTCAGTAAGTGCTTGTACTTCATATTCCATGATATCCTTTTTGTATAGCATCTCAACAGTGTAACATATAGTGGTGATGAGAAATCAACATTAATATTGCTATGGAGAGAAACCTAGACAGGTGTATGATATGGGTCAGAGAATCTATTATTATAAAGGCTGAGAATTTTCTTCTTCATCTGAAATTAAAGACGAATGTGGGATTAACTCTCCGTAGATACAGTGCAGGAATAAATTTGTTGTTTCTGTATTTGTGTCAGATGAGCGAATGGTTTAATGGCTGTAAGGATTAACCCAGTTTTACTTTCTTAAAAGATTGCCTTTCAGATAGAGCCCTAAACTTTTTTTTTTAAAGGAGGAAAAAGACTTGATTTGAAATATGTTAGTTTCCAGAATTTAAAAAAAAAAAAAATCCTTCTGATGCTGGATTACTGTTACCATTGTTTGCTTTTTCTTCTGTGTGACTGCTGTACACTCATTATTTTTAACTTTCTGTGTACTTATGTTTCCCATAATTCCCAAGATGAAGGAACTGTTTTGGCTTTTATCTGTCAGCAGTTTCTGCCAGTACTTTTATGTAAATCTTCCAGATCTAAACAACTTGACTTCTCAAGCACAGTAATACACATTATCTTTTTCTTGCAGTAATGAAGAGCTTATTCTTTTCCTCTAGATTGCTTGCCTATAGAAAGTGATTTATTGTGTCCTCCTACCTTAGTTTCTTCACAGAAAAAAAGGTAGCAAAATAAAGTATTCTTTCAGAGCAAAATAAAATGCTGTCCTGAAGTTTAACGTATTCTGATTACTGAATAGAAAGAGTGTTTTAAAATATGCTTCTCAGGTAGAGTCATTATCACAAACCAGTGATAGCCTTGCATAAAAAAAGTAAAAATAAAAAAATCATGGTAGTAAAACCAAAAAAATACGAAAGAAACAGCAGTAAGGAACAAGGATCCATTACAGGTGAGACAGATCATTCCGGAGAGAGTTCCAGTTTCCCTAGTATCTCATACTGAATGTCTATCCTGCAGTCCTGTTTCTGTTACAAAGACAAGATGCTGCTGGAGCTCCACTACTAACCGTCATCATAGTTATGTGGGAAGAGAACTGAGTTAGTAATCTTAGTAGGTTACTGCCCAGCCATTTTGAAGGAAACATATCAGTGCTTTTTTAGGTGAAAAGGGCCAAATGTCTGAGAAGACCAGCAAGGGAACTTGGCATTATCTGTAAAGCTTTTCATCATGGAGGTCATTGAAGTCATCTTGCCATCACACTCTCCACAGCCTTGTCCAGAAAAGGTAGAAGATGGTGGTGGCTGGCCAGAACCAAAATTTTCAAGTGCTTCTTGACATGGACCTCAGCATTCCTTCCCTTAAAAGACAGGCAGCTGTCTCTCTCTTGTGAGTGACAAAATTTCCAGGAACCGAGTATGTATTTCCTTCCTCACTTGTTCTGAAGAGTTAGAGAACAAGTTGTGGAACAAAGTACTCTTTCATGGCAAACTGAGTTGGACATGAAATGATAGAGAACTTGCATTTGGAGAGGGAAGTAAACGGGAAAATAAGAGCCTACTAGAAGACCAAGTGTCCATTCACAATCTGGATAATGCTCAAGGTAATAAGTACCTCAACTATTCAGCTGGGTTCTATCCCTTGCAAGCTAAACGTTGTGTGCTGAAACAAGCAGAGTAATTTCATGGGAAAAAGGTTATGGTGTCAAAAGACAAAAAAAAATTGAAAGTTTTGAGTGCTTGACATTGTGATCTTGGTGCTCTTTAAATGTAGTTTTGTTTCTGTCTGTGAAGTATAACAGGCAGCAGACAGAACCTTTTTGTAGAGTAAAATATTGTGTAAATGTATTAACTTACATGTAGTCTATTTAAAATACACTTTTTGCAAGGATTTCACTGGTTATTTAAAAAAAAAAAAAAGACCAAAATGCAGAAGTTAGTAGAACTCTAGGGCTTTAATATCTTTGGGAAAGAGGAGGTAGAGTTTGCAGAAAGGTTAGTAGAGCAACTGGTATGAATTCTAAGAGATTGCTTGGCTAATCATAAGGGAGGCTTTGTTTGAACAGAACTATCACAGGTTTGTTCCGATTCCGATAAGGACTTCTAGGTATTACTGCTGCAATCTGGATGTTTAATGACAATAATAACCCTGCAAGTTGCACAGGGAACCAGTTAAGTAGGTCACGAGATGCAGATGTTAGTGGAACACGCTTTGTCCTCACGCCCACGCTTAGACACAGTATGCTTGCATATTCGGTGTCGTAGCTTTTCCTTCGTGGTGTTGTGTATGGTTTCAAACAAAAGCACTGCCAGAAGCTGGAATGCTAAGTTTTTCATTGGCAGTGGGTATCTCTGAGGAGAATTGGGCAGAATTGCTGATTTTTTAATTTTTTTTTTCTGGATCTCAGCTCTGTTCTAGCCATGGAACTGCCATCCTGAAGGAGGAGGGAATGTACAGGACCCTCTCTTGATGAAAAAGGCAGTGTTTTGCACTTCGCTGGTCCTCCCTGTACCTTCTTGGTCCCCCCTGTACCTTCCACTCCTTACTGTCACCTCTGTGATCTTAAACCTTGTTTTTCGGGATGTGGTAACTGGGTACCCACGCCATGTTTTAACTGTAATCTGCCAGTATCTCTCTAACTGCAAACTACCAGCGGGGAACCTGCAGATATCAACAGGACATGAACAGTAGGTGTTAACTCCTTAAAATGTTTTCATTCTCTGTCTTCAGAATCATGCTCAGAGGACTACTGGCTTGCTCGGTTTAGAGGTGTTAACCTGCTCCTCTGCTTAAACAGGTGATAGTTAGGGGCTGTGAGAACCCTGCTACCTGTGAGTCACTCAGGGTGATCTGTGAGAAATATGGGTAAGGTGGAAATAGCCATCAGCCTGCGAACCCTGAGAGAGGTGTGGGAAGCCTTTAGCCATGCCCTGTGCTCCATAGTACTGGAAGGAGGTGAGATGCACCTTTCCCAGACCAGCAGTGAGGGACCCCACTCCCTGCCCGCTTGGTGTGTAGCTCCAGCGGTGCTTGGCATGAGCATCTCAGCTCACTGGATGCCCTCCTTTACTTAGAAGCAGAAAGGCATGTTCTTTTACTACATTCTTGCTTATTTCTTATTTTACTGTTTCTGCTTGCCTGGCAACACTTTGAAAGACAGTTGAATAAACAAGTACTTTTCCCATTTCCTTCAGTTTGTAGGGAGGTTTCTTCTGCAAAGCAGTTCAAGCATTGTGTATGGCATTGCAGTGCAGTGAACTGCAAGACAGAATGTGTTCTACTTAATACTTTTTTCATAACTTGTGTAGTTTTTCCCTAGAACAGGGCTTCCTGTTTCTCCAATTTTGCTAAAACTATTTGGACATAGTTGCAGCCATTTCAAATCCGAACCTCAGTTATAGTTTAAAAGTGAGTACTGCAAAAACTCACCCATAGAGGGAAGCAAAATACTGTCTTTACAGGTCCTAACTACGGTCTGCTTTTTAAAAATTATCCGTGCTTCAGTTGAAGCCAACAAAGAACATCTGTTGTCTTATTTATAGCTCCTATTTCTAAGAAGTATATTCTGCCGCAGATGAGAAAAGTGCCTGACAGCTCATAATTCATAAAGTTACTGAGGTTTAATCTGATGGAATATTATGTACAGAATTCCTGCCCAGTACAGACAGTATCACTTCCCTTTCAACAGATAATACAAATAGGGCTTTATGAAACATTAAATTAATAGGTGTGAAACATGATTAGCAGTCACTATTAGAAGTATTAAACTATTATGAAGGAATATAGTATTCTACACTGCTGTTGCTTGGTGGTTTTATATTTTCTGCACATTTGTGCAGCTGAGTTTTCCTGAAGCCAGACACAGCCTGTCTTTTCTTTCTTTCTGTCTGAACTTTCATTCTGTTCTGTCTTAGATGATTTTTTAATGATTAATGCAACAGCTCTCTGACAAGTATTGATTTTCTTGTGTCAGAAGGGTAAGGAGACCCCAGATTTCTTTCTGCAGAATTGGTAAATTATAAAATATGACTTCCTATGTCAAATCAAAGTTTTATTCTGTCTAGTTCTGCCATCTACTGTTTATAGATTAGTTTCTTGTACTAATCTGTATGTGCCCTGGGTTGTTTCTTCTTCCAACAGTTGCCCCTTATTCTCTTCAGTGCAGCTGCTGTGACATTATAAAAGGGGATGAAGAGAGGAGTTTGTTCTCCCAGCTCCCCAAACTTCCTGCGTAATCATCATACACACGACTTTTTATCAATCAGATCATTGCTTGCATATATGCACTGATAACCTTGGAAAGTATCTAAGCAAAGTATGTGACTTGTCTCAGTTATAGCGTTGATTTATACAGGTAACTATGTCTTTTTCCACGTATTATGTGTAGCCAGGAAAAAATGAAGTAACATTCAGTTTTTATTCTAACCCTTGTAGATTCAGTGGGTTGGACTATAAATGGCCCGGTCATGATATACATATAATTGTCTTCCTGAAGAAGTGACTGGATGGCCTTATTCTGTTAAGTACCACATATAACAACTTACACACATTTTTTCTACAAGTATCAGTCTGAAATGCTCTTTTTCAAGCTTATAAGGGGTGTTTGTCGGTACCTACCTCACACTTGGGTTTCTGTAAATTCTGGCTTTGTGATTGATCAGTGTGTAGGGATCGATTGAAGTTCAGAAGGTCATGTTGGTAAGAATTCTAGCAGTTATCTTTTGGAATAAACCCCTTCAAAAAATTCTTGTCCCCCTACATGTCTGATGTAGAATCACAGAAGAAATATGAATGCTTTAAAAAGTGACTGAAATCCAAAAGCATATTAACAGAGTATCGTTTATCCAGGAGTTAATTGTTACCATTGAGATGCCCTAGAAAAGGCTTTCTGCTTTATTTGAGTGTTTATCCATTGCAGGTGAAGGAAAAAGAGGACTGACCACTGACATGGTAAACTGTTTTTCCTGTACAGCTCTGTATTTTCACTGAGGCTAATATCTTCAACATACCATTAGCAGAGAACGTCTGAATTAAGTTGTCACTGTCTTCTAGCATGTAGTCAACACCTGCTGACAAATGAAGAAGTAAACTGGGCTGGCTGCGTATTATAGAAGAATTTTCTGACGGGGTTTTAGAATCAGCAGTATTTCCATCAAGCTTCCCAGTTGTAATTCAGTCACATAAGGTCACCAGCAGACACTATTTCTCCATTCCTTTTCAGAGCTTTGAGATCATTCGTACAGTAATAAATTTTGACTCGCAGACATTTTTCAGCCTACATTAAGATGGGCTTCTTGTGAGGCTGAAGGCTGATAGCATTAGTGGGACAGACCTTTTCTTTTTCTAGTACTGAGATAATCTTCGCCTCTCTTCATTTCTCTTGGATCTAGTCTCCTCTATCAGCCACGGCTTCTGTGGTATTCTGAGTTCACAGAGTCTGCCTGACTGACGACATCTGATAAAAATAAAAGACAAGTAATAGTAGACAGACTTACTAAACCACTCATAATGATGTGTCAAATTCACTGAAGTTTAAAATTCTTTCATATTTTCCCATTAATATTTTTGAAATATTTCTAATTAAATGAGTACTGGAAAAGGTGGTTGAGCACTCCTGCCATTTTCAGTGGTGTTTTCAGCCCCTAGGGGAATTTAACTGCAGTCAAACCTGAATCATCCTGGGTCAGAAGGGGCATGAGGGGAGGTCTTTTATTCTTCCAACAGTTGCAGCAGAATTTACTGTCTATTGCCGTGCTTGATTTATCTATGACACACAATGACATAAACTTCTTTGTCTTCACTCTCACCTTCTTGCCTTTCATCCCTGTCCAGTCAAAACCTTTTGCTAATAACAGGTGGGCAGTTCTAAATACTGTATTTGTTTCTTCTTTTGGTAAATGTTATTAAGCTCTCTAAAATTACAGGTGCCAAGGCAAGGTTACTGTCCTCAGAGTGAATTTCTCTGTGTTATTTATTTGTAATGCCAGACTAGTCTTTTTCTGTCTTGCTTGAACTGAAAGCACAGATCCCTTATACTTGTTCTACCAAGCGTTTCTACAAAAACTGCTGCTTCGTAAGACTATAACAAAACATACAAGGGGCCATGAAATGCCCCCACACTAAAAGTTATGGGTTTTGTGTCAGTCAGGCTGATTTCGTTCCCTGATGGGCTGTGAGGTTCACGAAACCTTTCGTCCCGTGTTGCTGGAGGTGGGTGCTGAGGGGCAGAGAAGGCCAAGTGAGGCCCTGTCTGGAGCAGCCACTACCAAAGTCTGTGAGAAGCACCAGCCCACTCGACCAACCCTGCAGAGGCACCCTTGGTGCTTCCCAGTGTTACAGGACCTGCACTCTGGTTTCCACAGACGGGGCTTTTGATGAGAGCCCTTAACACACTGCTGTCTCTCCGCCCTGGGGACTGCTAGGAGGAAGGACACACGGTACACCAAGTACACCAGGCTGCCTTAATGCATTTCACTGCCTGAACTGTTCTGCAGCAATGCCAGGTTGCCAGGATCCTCACTGAAATTCAGGTTCTCTTTCAGGGAAGATGGCTGATGGCAGGAAAAGTGGAGTACTTTTCCTATACATGGTACTCAGTGCTGGTTAAAGCATTCATGTTTGGACATATTGAATGACTTTCAGACATGAATATGTGAAAATCTTATGACTGCATGCTTCACTATGTAGGTGGATACACACATAAAGAATGTATCTGCACACACATAAGCCAGTTATGATCATCTTAAGACCTGTGCTGTCAAATATTATGCTTTTATGTACAGCTGCGTTGTCATCAAATGCAGTATGTATAAACAATTTTAAATGCCATTTCTGGAAAGAGAAGGCAGTGCACGGAGTAATCTTGATTCAAAGTTAAATTCAAGTAATGTTAGTATATAGTTCCTGTAAAATATCCAGAAATTGAACTACCTTCCATGGTTTGTGTTGTTATATTTTAAGTTACATTCTTTTTTTTTTTTTTTAATGTATTCATTTTCATTCCTCTTCCAACAGTAACGAAAGATTTGGCTCAGAAACTCCTGAAGCCAAATTCCAGCTTTAAATTTCCACTTGTCGTTGCCAGGTACTAACTCTAAAATATCTCTTTTTACTGAGAACCCTTCCAAAAGGTGCAGCTGTGGGCTGGTTTCATCTTGCACTTTGTAGCTGTGTTGGCAACCCTTGAACGTAAGGTATGCTCTCATCTCCCACACGTTGCGGCTGCCTTAGTGCTGTTCAGGCCTGTCTGTATCAGGGAGAGTGAAGAGTTCACAGATTGGAGAGAACCCTGGCTTGTGGTTCCTCTCATTGGTTCTCACTGTGGCAAGGTAAAAATAGAGCTAGTGGAAAATCCAGCTTTTATCATGTGTCATCAGAAGCTTCCTTACTATCTGGAGACCTACTACCAGGCTTGTGACTAGAAAGAAGACACGAAAACTGTATGACAGCTTTTTAGAATCTTATTATTTTGGAGACAGTGGGATTTAAAAAAAAATAAAGCACAGGATTTTGGGGGAAAAAATGATTGCTCTAAGTGAAAAACTGATACTGGATTGTAGTAAAGGGATCTACAAAGTTGCTCAGATTCTTAAGACTGGATTTGGTTCTCCAAACCTCTGTGCTGCGCTACAGCATGCTTCAAAGCAAAAGATACTTTTGAAATCAGGTACTAAATGAAGGTTGCATGACGGATTTTATCATCTTTCCTCTTTTACTAAAAGTGACCTATCTGAAAAGTTTTCCTCTGGAAATATCTTAATATGCATGCTATATTTTCTTCTAGAACATCTAACCTAGAATTAGGACTTCTTTAAGGATGCCTTGTATTCTGGCTACAGGATTCAAACTGTTTTTCCAAAACTAGCTGTAGTTTTCTTCAGGTTAGCCTCTGCCATTTCTTATCATCATTTTGAAAATGAAGAGCACTTCCCAAATTTGGCTCTCTTTTGTGTAGATGTTGCAAACTGGCTTCAGTTCTGCAAATACTGCTATGTCCTTTTTTCTAACAGATTTGTGTTTTGTGAGATCTTCAGCTTAAAATGGACATAATTGTCTGTTCTATGCAAAAGTTGTGGAATTTAAAGTACAAGACAATATGATGCTGTAATGTAATTGTATGGGAAATGACAGCAATGAGTAGGAAATACTAGAATATGTGGGGGGTTAAGTAATATTAATTTCTTAATATCTCCTCCATGCTTATAAAGTGAGAATTTATTCAATGTTGTTGAGCACTATAACTGTATTGTTTAGATGTATTGTTCTGTCATTACTGTGCTGAAGGTAACTTTTTTTTTTTTACTCCTACTCTGTGTGTATGTTCATGTGTCTTTTTGCTATTGAGCTTGTACTCACTGATGTATTCTTAGCATTAACAGAGAGGTGAATATCCTGGATTTTTAGTCAAATTCATAAGTATTCTATAGCTTATGTATTTATGGAGTAGATTTTCATTATTATTTTAAAGGCTCTCTTCATACCTAAAAGTTCAGCAATGTCTCTGATGGATAAAAATTTCCACTTTTGGAGAATTGGCATGGGATACAGGGAAGAAGAGAAGAAATCAGAAATCATGATTTCTATTTTTATATTTTATTACTATTTTTAATATTTTTCCAGTGTAGGAAATACTTAATTTTGACCAATGCAATGTTTGCTCTATGTGCACATGTTCTGTAGACTTATTGTAGATTTTACATAATGGTAAAGGTAAGTACTTCTGAAAGCTTTTCATTATCATCATCTAAGAATATTATTGATCTAAGGATACTGTAAAACAAAGAGATTCAGTAACAGATTAGGAAAGAAATTTAGTTAAGCTAAGACCCTCTTTAAAGTGTAGATGAAAAGCATGGAGATGCAGAGGTATTCTCTGTTTAAGTAATCTGGTTAAGGTCTACATCCACCTCATTCTTTATGTCCCATGGGGACAAACTGTGTTCTGTAGTCTTTCTTCACTCTGCAGTGTCTTCCCATGAACTGAAATCTTCCCTTGACATTAGATTCTCCCTTTTTGTTTTCTTGGATTTTACTTCAGTGTTTAAGCTTTGTTTATCAGTCATAACTCATCCATCCTGTACAAAAATCTAAATCTAGTGGGAAATAGAATTATTTTTCTAAATACACCTTGTTTATAGCCATTTGCTGTGTATCCCCTGCCATCTTTTCAAGGCACATTTTGGTTAGTGTGAGAAAGCATAGTCTTCTCTGCTGCCTGAAACGATGGATAACACCTGAATAGTGTCTGTCAGACTGACTTCGCTCTATCTCTTTCTCCCTGTTCATCTCTCCTTTTCTTGCTCAATTTCAGTTTAGACAGAACTGCTGCCTCCAGCTGGAGTTATGTTATCTTTGTTCAGAGATGATGCAATTTCTCTGATGTTACTTAAGAAGGAGTAAGGTAACTGGCTATCTAAGGGAGCAGAAAATTATTTTCATAATTAAAAATACATAAACTCTGTTCATAAAATCCGCACTTGGTTTGATACCATGTAAGGGATACATTTTATGTCCTTAGCTTTCTGTGACGCTATTAGTATGTCATACTTGGAGTGTTTTTGTAGAATACCCATTGATACAATTCTGATCTAGTAATTCATTTATTGTTTCAGTAGATTTGCCCTTGCTATAAGATAGATTCATAGTTTGGGGTTGAAAAGAATTACTTGATCTCGGTTTTACAAATCATATGGCCTTTATTTCAGCATGACTCAGCAGAGGCTGCTTGGACTGTAAAGTCTTGCATTTGAACCCAACTTGGGTTTGATGAAGCAGACATGATGTTAAGCTAAACGATGTGTTCCAAAAGGCACCTGGAAGTGGTTTAACGATGTGAAGAGATAAAGAAATCCATGCCTCCATGAGTAGTCTGTTCTACATTAATAACTACACTTGGAGATCTGCTGGTCAGCTTCACCTATAGAATACACACTTCATTTTTATGTGGGTTTTAATTGCAGGGTTATTCTAAGTCCACCATCTGACAAAACTTTAGAGTTTATGTCAACTCATTTGCATTTTTCTTCTATGATGCCATCAAGGAAGGAAGTAATGTGTTTTTTTTTTTTAATAAAACCTATCCACTAAAAGGTATGCAGACAGCTGTTAGTTACAGTGCAGCCTTTTATTGTTTTATCATAAGAATCTCATATCAAGTTTTTCTCTACTTTGCCCAAGATTTGTCCAATTTAACTAGTGTGTAGTCATCAGGGTCATCTTACTTGTCTTTTCAGGGTACAGGTAGAGCATTAGAACTCCTTTGATCCCCAGGAATTGTTCTAATGTTCCAGGAGTCGTGAAAAAGTAACATCAGCAGGCCAGAAATCTGCTGAGGTGGGACTCCTGAATGCTCATTTTCTGGGCATCCTAAGTTAAGCTGTTTAAACTAGCAGATATTTTTCTGATGTCCTTTTAAGTTATGAATGGACTGGAAAGTATTTCATCATTATACTATCATAATTCTGATTCCTTTTGGAAGTAGCATGTCTCAGTGTACCAGTACGCTCTACTTCTACTTCTAGTTTGTAAATATTATGTAAATTGTCTTTCATTCTTCTATTTTCTTCACTTCCAGACTACTTCTGTAACTTACTTCCTGTCTTTTGCATTTCTAAATTGTTCGCATGTTTAAAAAAGATGTGTCTTTGATGCTTCCAAACTAGGGTAAGATCTCAGCCAGAATTGCCTGCTGTCTCAGTTGTGGTGTATTTAATTTTTTGCTTATCTAAAAAAATTTCAGTAAAAACTCTGTATTCATATTCTCCTATTGTTTCTTCTTTTTTTTTTCCTCCTATTTAATTATTATAACAATTCAGTTCAGTTTCAGGCTTCTAGAAATATGTTGTGTTCGTGTGCATACACACATAGGTGTATGTGTGTTTAAATATCGTTCTCAGTCTGTCCATGATGAGTTTAATTGTCCAGAGATCACCATCACGTAGGCAATTGGCAACTTTTACTTCAGTGATTAAGCTTTGTTTATTAATCATAACCCATCGAAGAATGCCAGATGTTTCTGGCAGCTGTTTAATGATATCTTTATGTAAATGTTTTTGCTTTCCAGGAATTCACCGGGGCGTCTCTAAAAGTTGAAAATATTCTTTTGGTTAAAATTATGCATTTAGAGATAGATCATCCCTTACTTCATAGAGCCAGAACATTCATTTGTATGTTGTCTTAGTGAAGAAACCGCGTTGCATGAAAACTGACTTTATGCAGAATCAGTATGCAGGTTTATTTGAATCGGCAAAATGTTTCTTTCTGATTAGACTACTACTTATTCTTAACTGGTCATTATAGAAAAGAAAATTCCTGCTTCAATAAAACTATGCTGTTAATACCATTAAGCTTGAAAAATGAAATATATATATATATATATGTATGTATATATATATATACACACATATACAGGTATCATTTAGCTTTTGTACGAATATGAACTATTCGTTTCTACTGCTATTTCATGCTTTTGCATGTTTACCTAGTGGATCAGCAGCTCCCAAATGGTGATGTTTTTAGCTCCCTCATCTGGTGCACAGTGGATGTAAATGCTTCAGGAACAAAATGTTTTTCTTTTATTTCCTGCATTGTATTTCTGTCCTTCCATAGGTGGCAAACTTTTATTATATTTTCTTTTCCTGTGTAATATTGAGGGTGATTCTAGCACTGATTGAAATCTCTAAAAGAAAATGCTGTAAAAATACAGTCGTCATCATTTTTTACAGCTTTCTGGTAAATTGTGGAGTGTTCTCATTTAGGCCTGACAAGTGGGATGTTTGCACAGTCTTTTACAGCTGATAAGACGAATGTGTTCCGTGCTTAAAAATTAACAGGTTTCATTATGCGTCATTATTTTCATAAATAGAAGTTGAATTCAGCTGTACCTTGGCTTATTTTTCTTTTTTTTTTTCTTTTACAGCTTTTTCGCTTCCAGATCTCACAGAGCAGTTTTCACCTCCTGATGTTGCTCCACCAATCCTCATCAAGATAGTGGAGACAATTGAAAAGAAAGGTAGGCTGAAGAGTGATCTACTAAGGCTTTTTGTTACTTGCGTGAGCCAGACACATTATGGGGCATATACAGACATTTTCTCTCACCAGTGACGTACCTCTTTATACACGGTGAGGTTTCAGGCTCTACAAATAGTCAACAGCAGCCTAAGACTTGCCTGTTCCATACTGTCTGTCTCGGCTAACTACATAGGGTGGCAAAAGTTGAGCATGCTTTTAAGTCTCAGTTAAGTCTTTGGTATTAATTTGGATATGTCAGAACTTTTATCATGTCCATGTCCCATTCCTGCAGTGGCATGACTCAGGCTTCTTACTTCTACCTACCTAAAAGACCTAGTGTTTTGAGGAGTATATTATACATTCATGTAGAGTGTAAAGGAAGATCTGGCTCCCATGCTGCTCCTGCAGGCTATTTTCTTCCCTTGGGATATGTGCCTCTGTTTCCTAGTCCTGGCCTTCTGTGGTCATCTTGTGGAGCATTATACCGAGAATGGCGGGCTGTTGGGATCTCTGAGCTTCAGCGTCCAGCTCTGTCTGCAGATCCAGCAGTTAGCATGTATAAAGAACTGTTTTAGAGCCTTGAAAAGCAATCATATTCAGTAGGAGGGTGGTGGTGGGAGAATGTTGCTAATTTATACTGTCAGCACTTATTTGAAGAAAACAGAAGTATGTTGTCTCATGGCAACAGTCACTGGAATATTTATGTATCCCATCGATTTTGTTTTGAAGGTCTGGAGTGCTCAACTTTGTATGTAACACAAGGCTCAAGCAGCTCAGCAGAATTAAGACAAATTCTTGAATGTGGTAAGTACAGCTCTCTTCCTTAAAGCACTAGATGGATTTTGTGGTCACACTGATACCATTTTCTTTGGTCCCCTACTCAGCTTATGTATGACCTGATTCTGGATAATATAATACTAAACAGACAAATATCAGTTAAAAAAAAAAGGCTTAGTAAAGTTTACACTTTCTATGAAAAGTATTTTTTTGCTTTTGCGGGTTGTCTTTTTTTCATTGTATGGTTCTTTTCCCAAGAATAGTTATTTTAATCATTTCTTGACCACTTGGTTATTCAAGGACTAAAAGTCTAGCTGTGCAGAAAAAAAAGCGGGGGGGTATTGGGGTTGTTTGTTTGTTTTAAGAGGCAAGGGAAAGATACACTATTCCTGTAAGGCTAGAGGTTAATATTTTGTAAACAAATGGCCAATTGTTTACATGCAGTTCTGTGCATGCTTTTTTTTTTTTTTTTGGTGCAGTGAGAGGCAATAGCTGAATGTTTCTTGACTGGTACGGAGATGATGCTGGAAGGGAAATCGAGAGAATTGATCTGATGTTGCTGCAGTAGTCTGGGTTCTCAGGCTTTGGACAGTAAAATGCAGTTACACCACTAACACCACATACCCATTCAACTTCTCTGAAATACACTTACTTCTCTTTTGGTATTATTTTTTTTTTATGCCAGAATATACTGGCATGACACAAGTCAGTTGCACTGTGAGAGATGAGGAGCTATTGTAGCAGGAGTGCTTGACCATGCCTTTGCAAGCTGGGGTGCAATGTGTGTTGTGAGCTTCCTCTTGCATGAAAGAGCACAAAAATACAAGAGCTAGGAAATGAAACTGGCTACATGCCGTATTGCCAAACGGACTAAGCAAGCAACTCATGCTGTAAATTAGCTCTCGTCAGTTTTAGTAATTACAACTATTAGTAAAATGAACAAGAGATGATACTATGAGTTGACCATTCCTTCAAATCAAAAGAGCATCTAGTCTTCTACTGATTGTGGTGGGAGAGAAGAAGTACATGCATGAAAGCAGAGACAGGAGATATGCATGCGGTGCTAGCTGCCTAAGCCTTATTTTTACCATTCTAATTATATTATTTACAGCAACAAAATGAGTACATTTCTTAATTTATCTGGATCCCTTATTAAGCATTGAAACTAATGTGTACCTTTTATGAAAGGTTTGTCTATCTCCTAAGATCAAAAACTTGTGGTTTACATGTATTCTTTAAAATGTAATTAGGTTTGAGGAAGGGAAATCAGGACTTTACCCTTCAGTAACACAGTCTCTTTCTCTGTTCTCTTTAACATACTATCAAAGCCTTCCAGGACAGAGCCAGTGTAGTAGGTGTCCAGATACATAGATACAAGCAGACCTGATCTCCTCTGCCTGCTCTCTTGATCTAGCAGTGTGTAGTTCAGCTTTGTTTCCAAACCGTGAACAGAATTAATGTGCTGTTCTGCTTATGGTTAAAATGCTCTGCATATTAATTTGGATAACTGCCTGGTAGCTTCAACACAATGCTACTTAGCTCCAAAATCAAAACTGATTTGCATCTGGCCAGCTCAGCAGACAGAATAGTTAAGATCTGTTTATGACTTTACACCCAAAGAGTTGCAGAGTACCACAAGTTTATTTTTACTCATGTATTCATTATAATAATTTGGGATGTACTTCAGAGAATGGGTCAACACTGAGAGAATCAGGACTTAACTTGAATTATGAAATAAACATCCTGTGAGCAACAGAACTATTGAAAACTGTTTTGTAGAAATTTGTGGTTGGATTCTCTGATGCTTCATTGCTTTTGTGGAATTTGTAGCCACGCTACAAGTTTTTCCATCATAATTTTCTCAAGTGGATTCTTTGGTGTCTGACAAAGATTGAGCTCCTACTGCAAGCTTTCCTTTGGGGAAAACAAGAAGGGTAAGGAGGAGCACTAAGCATTTCACTACTCTCTCTCGGATGTCTTTTTTTACAGTATGTGTAGACACACAGTGTAACTGTGTCCTCTACCTTCCTGTTCAGTTTGGTTTAAGCTGGCCAAATAGGCTCAAGAGTTATTTTACAGGGGACTTGGCTACTCTGGAAAGTCAATCAGCACTGGTATATTTAAATTCTTGTACCAAACATGCATCTTTTTGTAAACATTTGGGACTTTACTGCACCAGATTTTCATGTTTTAGGAGGAAAGCCAATCTTGCTCACATTAAGCATTTCTGTGTTTTCCTGTTTTTATTTTTGCTGCTGATATTCCTTGTTTCAGTGCTAAGAATTAGTGGTACTCTCAGACCTTAGCTCAAGTCATAACTATGCTGGAAGGATACCAGGTTTTACAAGATAAATCCCAACTTATGGTGCACCAAGTTTTGCACGTGTATATTTGTTTCCACTTACTCACATAAATATTTACAGACATGGGGCCCCAAGTTGTTAATCAAGCTTCCAGTCATAATAGAAGGAGCTGCCAGCAGAGAACTTGCATTTGAGCAAAGCCTTGATTAATACTTACTTCTTACACAAAATATTTACAGGTAAAACAGAGACCTGTTAAAAATATTCTGATGATTCCACAACATTGCCAACATCCAGCAAGTCACTGCCATTATTATGAGTTCAGCCCTGCACTGTATATGACAGAAGGCTACACAAGCTGTGATAGTCATTCAGTTCATCGGATGCCAAAGGCCTGGACACAGTGTTGAGCACTGTATATTCTTTATGTCAAAGATGCATATTGGTGTCTTCCATTATATCTTTTGAGTTGTTCACCATAAACCAGATATTAATTAGCAGTTTTGGCTTGGTATAAAGAGTTCATATCACAAGCCTGTACATTTCTTCCAATTTCTAATGTATAAAAAGTATGTTGCTCTTTCCCTTTAGATGCCTCTTCATTGGATTTAGAGACTTTTGATGTACACACTTTATCAGATGCTCTCAAGAGATATCTTCTGGACCTGCCAAATCCCATCATTCCAGCAGCTGTTTACAGTGACATGATTTCTGTAGCTCAAGGTATGAACACCAAATTATTTCAAATGTCAAACAAAGGAGCTTTTGTTAGGATTGAGAGCACCCAGTGATCCAGCTGTCCCCCATAGAACATGGAAGATTCTGAACAACCTGGCAGAATCTCAGAAAAAAATAGATACCTTCATTGCTTTTGGTGGAAGCTGTTTCAGTTCAGATCTAGACATGCATTATTTACTTATCCATTTAAGTTAACATAATGCAAAGTATAGGGATAGCCCTGTTCTCTGCATTTTGGGAGGTAGAATGACTATAGAAAAACTGGGGGGGGGAAATCAAGGACTTATCTGTGTGCAGAAAGCTAATTTTTAACTTTTTATCAGTGCTGACAAAGTAAACGTATTAGAGGTCATGGTATTCTGCAGTGTGTTGGGAGTTAACAGATTATGAAGTGACAAATGCAGGCGTGTAAGATTCATCATCCATAGTGGTCGTTTCAAACAAGCACAACTTACAGGCTTTCCGCTCATGGGCCTTGTATTCTGTTATATGTCCCAGGACAGGATATTGCTACTGGTAACCTTCAAAGTTAGAGCAGCACCTGTGAGACTTATCTTGTGCATCTCAGAATTACCCAATCATGTGTGACGCTAAACACAAGACAGACTTCTACCAGCACACTCTGAACACATTGTGGTTTTTACCAAAATGCATATCTGTTTCCATTTGACTTTTAAATACTTGTTCTTTACTTTTCCCTGAGCATTTCACTTTTTTCAAAAGAAGAAACAAGTCTTGCAGCACTCATGAAGGACAAAATTTTTATTATTTTTCTGTAAAATTGACGCTTGCAAGGGTCATATATAGTTACATTTTACTTGTTAAATATTCTTGTTCTGATATCAAGAGCCTTTTATCTGTTTGCTTGCAGAAGTCCAGAGCTCAGAGGAATATGCTCAGTTGCTGAAGAAACTCATCAGATCTCCAAATATACCTCCCCAGTATTGGCTCACACTCCAATATTTGCTCAAACATTTCCTCAGACTTTGTCAAGCCTCCAGCAAAAACCTCCTGAATGCAAGGTCTCTAGCTGAAATTTTCAGCCCTCTGCTTTTCAAATTCCAGATAGCAAGGTACGTGGGACATCTTTATTATATTCTGTATTGTAAACTTGGGTTAACTACATACGAAAACAAGTTTAATGAATTAATTTTCTGGCCTGACTTCCCATGTGGAGGGCATTATTGTATTTTTTTTCCAATTCTTTTGAATAACACTAATGTAAACTTCTGTATTTTTCCTGTTTCTTACTGTCTAATCCATCTCTTGCAGCTCTGATAATACTGAACACCACGTAAAGATCCTAGAGGTTTTAATCACAAGTGAATGGAATGAGAGACAACCTGTACCAGGTAAAAATTCCTAATTTTAAAAGTTTTATGGTGTTATTTTCTTTAATATTTAAGTTTGTATTTAAGGACAGGAAATGTTCATTGTTTTTCTTTTTAATGAAACAATGCAAAAGTAGATAATTACAGAACCAAGTTATTTATATTTTCCATAGTGAGGTGCAACATTTGTTTTATAAGAAACTGTCTTTTTTATTAAAATCAGTTTAGTATCCATGGTTTCTACAGCCTCATGGTATTCCTTTCTTTTTCGTTAAAAAATAGGAATTTTTGTAAACCAGTAAAATGTGTATCATACAGTGGTAGGGGTGGGAGGAGTATATTCTGAAGATTTTAGTTAACTGCCACTCTACTCCCAGACAAATTTTCTTGAACTACAATACCCCATAGAGATCATCTGAAAAAATCGAGATTTTCCCCTTTACTTACATATATTTATTATTTTAATCCAGAGACTCAAAAGATTTATTAATCAGTATCAATAAACTGTGCAGAAAATATTAAAACCCCATTCAAGAAAATTAGTTTACACTTATTTTGATTCCGTGAGTTAGCATCTAATTTAGTTAACGAACAGTAAAACACACCTCTAACTTATGCAAAAATCCCTGTTTTTAAATCAAATATTTGGTAGGAGGAAGGCAGAGTTGCTTTCTGTGTGAAAAGGAAATTATTAATGCAGGGGGACTTTGTATGTTAGCTTGAGGTAATTCATTTTACAGCTTATTAACAAAGAATATCTAAGCAAAGGATGGGGCCATAGTGAATAGAACCCTGGGCATGTTATAGCTCTCCCACCTCTATTGACAGTACAAGGTAAAGTTCATGGCAGTAAGATTTGTAGGGCTGCTTATGTTTTGAAGAGCTAGAACACAGCAGCAGAAAAACAGCAACAGAACAACAAAAAAAAGCATTATCACTGGTATTTCTGGTAGGTTCATTATATAAGCCCCTTCATCAACTAATGAAGGTTAATTTTAAGTGGCTAAAACAAAGACTTCTGTTCCTACTGCTGTGATTGAAAGGTTTTTCCAACCTTCCTAGCTCTGTTAGGAACCTTTGCCTAACAGTTAGTGTACATGTATTTTCAGCTAATTTATAGTTCCTTGGTTTTCTTCAATTTTCTCAAAATAGTTAAGGAGGCATTTCTAGAAACACAGTGTATTTCCCTTCCTAATGTTTCATAACAACCAGCAGAGTCCAAACTTTTAACAACTACTTGTCTTACCTTATTAAGCAGCAAATAACTGCTTATTGTTAAAGAATGAGTGTATCTTTGCCATGTGTTTCAAGCCTTAAAAAGCAAAATACACTGTTGAAACCTCTATATTCTACAGAGTTTGATAACAGCATTTTTTGAAATGATGTGTTTGCAAATGCTTCAGGATATGTAAATTTACATGGCTTGAGGCACCGGTTGGGTGGGGCATTACAAAGATGGGGTCAATAGTGAGAGTTTCTTAAGTTGCACTTAAGAGATCACTTAGTTGCATATAGCTCTGAGTTGCTTCCTATGAGGAAAATATAAAAGTGAAAGGTGTTGATGTTAGAACTACTAATGAGGACACGAAGTGTAGTCATCCTGAGAGTATCGTTAGAGTACTTGAAGAAATGTGGCTGTATCAATCAGATTTATAGGGTTTGACATTTCATTAACCATTAAAATCATGACACTGCATTAATCATTAAAAGCAAATATTTGTTTTTAATATTTCATCTGAATTAATAAATGTTTTGTAATACAATTGTCTATTTTGAGGATCCTTCTGGGATTTTTTATATAATCTGTTACAAAAATAGATCTTATGCGTGAGTTTCACAGTCCATCCCCGGCAATGAAATGTTTTTAGTAGAACATTTGCATATCTATAAATACACTGAAAAAAAATTACAAATTTTCAAACTTTGTGGTTAGCTAGTCTCTGCTCTTAGACCTCTAAAGTGCTCAAATACTTGTCAAAATTTGAATCTTTATAGAATGCTACATGAATCTACAGTATTGGGACACGAGCCTATGTTCAACACCTTAATTGTTCAGTGACCTGAACATCTGAAATGCTCTGTTTTTTATAGTTCTTATAGAGGATTATAAGATGTATTTTTCAAAATTATCAGCTTCAAGATTATTGACTGCAGCGTCTTGAATTTCCATTGTAATAAACGAAGATGCTTAGGAAAGAGATTTTTTTTTCATGTAAGTGTTCTGAGAATGATGATCTGTAATAGAATTTGAGAAATACAGAAGTTAAGAGGTTTTAAACAGAAACAATCTTGTTGAAAATGGTGTAATGATGATTGGGCAATTACAGGTAAACCGATGTAGCCAGGTTTCTTTTATTTTTCACAGACTGAAGTGATAGCATCCTCCTTTATTTTTTTCTTTTTCTTTTTTCTTTTCTTTCTTTTTTCTTTTTCTTCCTGTTATTCTTAGGCCTGCATGAAAACATTCAGTCTAAAATGAATTGTGCGTGAAGTTCTAGTGGTGTCTTAAGCAGTGAATAGGTACATTATATGCAAGGCTGGAGATGTCTGAATAGGGAAGAGACTTTTGCACAGCTGCGGGCCTTTTTCTTATCACATCACTCACTTATTATCCTTCTTGCCTCAACACAATAGAAAGTATGTAGATTGGACCAGCATCTTAAATTGGACATGTTATAGTTACTAACGTGGTGCTATGCACGCCATAGCACAAAAGCAGGAGTTAATGTTAGGCCATTACTTGATTTTTATTTTTTTTTTCTATTGGACAAACCTGGACTGATATTTTTTTTTTGTTCCCTGTCACAATGTTCATCACAAACTCTGTATTTTTTTTGTGAATTACAATAACATTAAGCACTCTGCAAAAGTTAAAACACCAAAGTTAAAATACATGCCATTATTATGTGTGCAGTATATGAAGACATGGTAGGGTTGCAGGCATGGCATGCTGACCAGCCAGTGCCCGGATGGTCAGCTAGCCAGCCAGCTACCCTCTGGTTGGCAGAGACAGGTAGGTTGATGGGAGATGAGCTGGGGGTTCTGGGGGAGAGCATGGGGTGATCAGGGTCCTGCTGGGGTGGAGGGATGCTGAGGAATCTGCAGTGGCTGTTAGGAGCTGCTTGCTGTCTGGTACACATGAATTGGAGCCGGTAATGGCCTGCATGCCTACTGACCTCGAGCTGCTTTGTCCAGACTGCCTGTCCCCTTTTATTGCTGTAAAATACTGCAGGTTTTAAGCGTGAAGAAGTAGGTTTTACTACTTGCTTTGTCACAGGTAAGAGGTGAGGTAATGAGACCACCTAACGGCTCACTTGCTGGGGACTGAGATGCAATCCTGGCAGCACTGCCAAAAAGCTGGCACTTTGCTTTCAGATAAACAAAATACCAGCAAGCTTGGCAGCACAATAACCAGAGCAGGGGAGTATCAAGGCTGGTCCTGCTCCTCTGGAATTTTGTCTCAAAGCTGCCCTGGCCTGTGGTGGTCAGGCTTAGCCCATAGTCTTGTCTGTAGCATCTCGGGGCTCAGTGGAGGAGGATGTGCAAATGCTATCTATTGCCAGAACCTTTCTTCATCGTGTCAGGACTTTTCTGCATCATACCACAGGCTTGGCTGAGCTGTTGGCAGTGCGGAGTGTGTTTTGGAGTGTGTGCAAGGCAGCCCATCCGTGGGAGAACTGATTTCACACTGGCTATTGCGCATTGGCTCCTCACCCGGCAGAGGGCTCCCCTTCTAAGCTAATAAAAGTCAGGCTTCATACTTGGTCTAGCGGACAGCAAAATGTATCGTTAATTGTCAGCCCTAGCTGTTCTGAATTCTTGCTTTAGACTTTGACAGTGGAGCATACGCTAATTTTCTCACTACCAAGTTGAAAGTATTTGGTTAAATGTGTGGGATAATCAGAATTGTTTACATATTAATACGTGTGCACATGTATATTTGTATGTAAGTACATATAGAGTTGTGGAATCTGATCAGTTCTCCTTCTGCTTCATACATTTTGTAGAAACAAATTTCTTTACTGATAGAAGAACACTGTGCTTAAGAGTGCAAAAAGTAGTACGCTGCTGCCTTTCTGTAAATGCAAATCTATACATTCAATGGGTACAGTTCAAGTTGCTGAAATTTAAATGTAGATAAAAGTTAAAGTGGTGCAGTTATGTGAAAATGCAGGTGTGTGGATGTCGGGATCTAATTTTTTTTGACAAAACACATGATTCTTTCTGCAGGATGATTAGGCACTCATTTTTGCACAAGGCACTGGGATAAAAAAAAGAAATGGACTTAGGAACAAAGTCTTATCTTTCATCTCTGCCTGTGTAACTGTGTGTTTTGAAATGATAACCAATTAAGTGACCCCGGCTTTGGGATGTCTTATCTTCTTTGAGAATATGCATCTGTGCTGCGGTCCTATAAACCAAAAAAAAAAAATGTTATTAAGCCCATTAGTAGCTTTTAACAGTAAATAGGAGGTGTATCAGTTACTGTCAGAAGTTAGATTTTACCTCTTCTCTTGCTGCGTGCTGTCATGAGTTCAGAAACACAGGGTTACTGTCTCTATTTGAAGTAGGCTATACGTTTATGATTGTGCTACTTTAAATTATATATAGACCTGACAATTGTTCAGGTAGGCAAAGGCTAAGACTAGGAAAGTGAGGGATTTCTATTAGGTGAAGCTAATCCATCAATTGCAAAACATCAAAATTGTACTGAAGATATTTGGGATTTCATTGTGAACTACAAGTGGCTTTCGGTAGGTGTGGTATTTTGTAGCATGTGGGGATTTTGCTAGGTGGAGTGTTTGGGGGTGAAACTTCAGTGCTGTTTGACTGCCATAAGGAGCATGAGCTGAGCTCAAGGACCCCTGGTACCAGCAGTGCTCACTGTTACCAACAAGTGGGAAGAAAATATTAATCCCCTTCACTCCTTTCTCTGAATTTGTGGTCTTGTAGTCTGCTTGTCCTTTCACTTTGGATTTATTTCCTTGTAAAACTATAGCTGGCAAAGAAATTAACTTCTGTAGGCAAAGGGAAGCAGTCTTTTGCTGTTCCATTCCTTTAGCAAGTCAGATTTAAGGCAAGGAAAATATATTTCACCTAGGCTGCTTCCTCCCTGGACAGTCACTTTTCCCACCTGCCTGTGGGAAATGAACAAACCTGGCATACTGGCAAACACTGTGAATATGGACAGGTATTTTCTCTACTGTTTTCAGGATATGGGTAAAATGCTTCATGGCCTCATTCTAGGGGTCTTCAAGCAACACATGTATTTGTAATCCAGTGTAGGAGGTGATGCTGTATTTGCAAGCAGGCTATTTTGCTTGCACAGGGCTGATCTGAGAGATGCAGCTCTTTTCAAGGAAGATTTTGAATCTCTCTTTTTTTTTTTTCTGCAGAAAGTTAGCCACTTCCTGTATTTAGCTGTTCTTGGTGCTTTTCTTGACTTTAAAACTGTATTCACCAGCCAGTTACACTGAATATTTTAAGGCCGCTTACAATGGTCTTCTCATTTACTTAGCTAAAATGAGAAAGTTAGCCTTGCATTGGCCATTTGTTGGCTGTTGACAACTTTTACTTTGAATCTGCCTCCCCCTCCCCCACTAGAAATCCCTGGCTCAGCAAATATTTGAACCTGCCCAAGTTAATCATGAAACTGAGATCTTTATCTCTGAGAGACGTGCAAGCTACCGAGGGTGGTGTTTTTTTTTTTTTTTTTACAGTACTAAAGTCAGGTTCACTTTTTAATGATGAACCAGAGTAAGTGGATACCTTCTGCACAGCACAGAGCTGTAAGCAGTTAAGAAGAGAGAGAAGGCTGGGGTTTTCTCATTACACATTGCAGCTTTTTAGAGATTTTTGTGGAACGTTGGTTGGAAAGCAGAGTCTTCTTTTTTCAGAATTATCTTTTGCTTAGTTGTTTCAGAGAAGCTTCCTAGTAAAAGAAGGTTTTTTTTGTTTGTTTGTTTTTTGTTTTTGTTTCTTAAAGATTTTTATAAGAGAAAGCCAATTAATTTTTCAGGTTATTGGATTGTGTTTTCAGGCTGTATTACAAGGGCGAGCGTTTGCGATGCATAATGTACAAAGTAAGTGATTTTGAATTTCTCTTGAGTTTTTGGGTTTTCTTCGTCACCTTGTGGAGGTATTTCGCTATAACCGATTACCAGGTAGAGGTTTCACGGTCTTAAAATAGGTGAGTGAAGGTCAAGTGCCTGCAGATTACTCAGGGAGTGGGGAATTGCCTATCTGCCGCCTGTCTTTTCCTGCCCGCAAGCTAGGCTAGTCCGTACTGAGCACTAACCTGGTTATACGAGCACGGGCAGCCCAGAACTCAGCCACCACTGAAACCCAGGAGAAGTAATTTCTCCTGAAAGACCTTATTCAACAGAATAAAAAAATCTTACTGATCCCACATTAGACCTAAATGCAGTGATATAGTCTTGGTAGGAAATCTTTATAACCTAATTTAAATAATTACCTTGGCAACTCAACTGTTTAGGTAGCAGGTGGGCTAAACCTCCAAGCTCAGTGTTTGGACTTGTGTCTGGGATGAGTTCAAGTATCCTGTTACATTTTGGAAATGGAAGGAATCTTTGGAGCATGTCTACCTAAACAGGGAGGGGAGTCTATTTCAAAATGAATTTCAGCTTGTTAATATAGAGAGCAAACTGGCGTGTATTTTTTTGTTAACTGTTGGTTCTCCAGACATGTTCGTATATGTTAGTGCTCGTCTGATGGGATGAGCTGGTGAGTAGCACGGGGAGGGTAGATACGTGTGAAATATTTGGGATGGGTATAAACTGTGTTAATTTTTTAATGGGTGTTTGTGAGATAGAGCACACTTCAGCTGCACCAGGATTCCTCCTGATGTAGGCACAGATAGTTGCTACAGTTACTCTTTGTTGTGGTTATTTTTGGTATCTGGTTTTCTGCCCCCATAGATTATAGTGAGTATAAAGCGTTTAGATTGCTTTACATAGCATTCTGCTCTGGAATCAATAGTCTGTTCTGTGCATGCTTCTTCCAAGAGGTCTGAGAGCGGTGCAGCCAGTGATGGGGGGGCTTAGAGAGACGGTTTCCGAATAGTACAAGTATGCTGGTGGCATAAAGTCAAGTTCAGAAGAAGACACTGACAAGGACTCTTGTTTTTAAAAACAATTAACTTGATAAATATCTTGATGAGAGCAGGGTAGAGAAACTGTGAAAAGGCAGACTAAATCTCATGTCCTGACAGACTGGCTTTTTATGTTCAGCAAAATCATTTTTCAAGATCTTGCTCAGTTTTGACTTTCTTGCATGGTACAGGAAAGTCTGATGAATGTAAGACTACAATATTTGATTTTTAGATTTCAAAATGAGTTAATCCAGATCAATTGGAATTGTATTTTATTACAGAATGAAAGAGGGGGGTGGCATCTCTGCAGTAAGCACAATTTATATAATAATATTATGTATATCAGATCTGTGTGCGTATTAAAATACAGAAATCTGTACCGTTTAAAAACCTAATCCATATTTCATTATGTGGATAAATAATGTATGTATGTAATGTATGTAGCCTAAGTATGTATGTGTGTAATGGGTATATAATGGCTATGCTCTTTTTCTCTTCTGCGTCTTTAACATGCACACAAGCCTTTTAAAGCTTTTTTGGTGGTAAACTACAGGCATCTGAGTAGGAATCTGAGAAGTGACCTACCTCTCTGCAAAGGGAGCTGCACTGTGTGTGAGCATGCATGTGTTGTGTGTGCGTGTGTGTAAGAGCTACGTGCTGCAGCATATCAGCCTTTTGTCATCCTGCCAGGATTGGACTGTACCATGCTGCAAAGTCAGGAAAATGAAATGGAAATAAGGGTGCACAAGGAGAGCCTGCTCAGGCTTTTTGCTTGTAAAACCAGGTTTATATTGCTATTCTGCTAAATGCAGGCTCTTTCTGAAACTGAAATTGTTCTAAGATTAATGTAGAACAAAATGATGAAACAGGAGTGGTCTGGTGACATTATTTTGACATGATTGGCTGAGGATTATGATGTAATAGGTTACAGTGCAGCCCCTTATAGGTTTTAAAATGAATTCCAAGACACCATTACAAAGAGAGCCTGACTCTTTTCTTGTATCTGAGCTTACTCAGTGAAACTCATACAAATGTACAATACTGTTTGGAATATGGAAGAACTGGATATAGAATATCCTAAGACAGATATAAATTGTGGCACAGACTTGATGTTTTACATAGAAATGGATCCACCAGGTAAAACTGCAGTCTTATTATGGAAGACTTAATTCCTCTTGGTCTTTACGATAGCTGATGAAAAATACTTAATGGATATATAGGATTTATTTACTTTGTCATTGATACGAATTAGAATTAAATTGTGTTTTTGTGCATGGTTATAGCAATTAGAATCATAACCTGTAGAAATACCTGTCTGCTTACTTAAATGTTTTTTTTACTGAATTGACCTGTTTCTCTTTTTTTTGTCATATGTAGTTCTAGCTCTGCTATTATATCGTTAAAAAATATCATTTCTTTTATTTTGCTATTTTGCTGTCATCCACACTGTAGCTAAAAAGAGATGCTGTAATAACACTTATGTTTCCTGAATCAGTGGTTACTATTCAATGGTTTGGATTGCTTTAGGAAAAACAGATTTTAAAATCTAACAGTATTAACTGCATACCGGATATCACATCATTTTTTTCATAGTATATAAAAATATTATGCTATCTTTATATTCACTGCAGCTTTAAAAATATTGTATTTTGTAGCTGGTCATAATATACATACAGGGATGTTCATAAGGAATGTTGTACTTACTAGAGAACTAAAGAGCTGGGTTGATTTTCAATCCAGATCTCAATGTAGTCCCCCTTTCTAGTAAGTCAGGAGTGCTGCAGTATCTTCCTCTGGCACCCACTGGCATACGTATGCAGCTTTGACATTGAGAAAAGGGGATGTGTTTTTTATCAGTCCTTGCATTTGGAAGACAATTTATTCTGTAGAATACTAAGATTAACACAAAGGATATTTGGGTCACAGATGGGTTTCTTGAAGTGTTTTTTTTTTTTTTTTAAATGATTGCACAGAATGCAGAGCATCATGGAAAGCTAATTCTTGTATTAAAACGTACAGTATTGCTGTGGGTTTGCATCTTTTATTACTCAGCTAATAGGTGAGAAAACAGCAATATTAGTGTAAGATCATCACATGGGAGAAAACAAAATGAAATCTTACATGTTTTATTATTTATAGTTACCTGAAGATAGTTGAAGAAGGTAAAAGCAAACTTTAGATTTCTTTTTTCCAAATGCTTTCCTCACAGGGAGAGGAGATGAGTAAAGTGTTATATTTTGCTTAAAATATACTATTGCAAGACTAACGTACTTTTTTGAAGCAGTACATCCTTCTTGTTGAATTGTATTTTTTTCAGTAAAATTCTTGATTCCTTATTTAAATACTGTCAGAGGTGGAAAACACTGTTTTGTAACTATTCCTTTTTTTTCTCATTCATGTAGTAATGTGTGATTTCAAGGAATATATGGTCATGTTTTCAATGAGTTATAATCAACTTTTTCTCCCTTTATCTGCAGCACTGCCTCCTAAGCCACCGAAACCTAATACTGTAACTAACAACGGCATGAATAACAACATGTCATTACAAGATGCTGAATGGTACTGGGGAGATATCTCAAGGTAAAACATCTCAAGACATGTATTTCTCATGTTTGACTTTATATTCTTGCTCTGTTTTTCTCTGTATGTATTCTGCTTAAGTATAGAAAAATTATGGCTCTAAGAGCCATTTTTAGGATATTTTCCAACAGAAACATATCACAGTTGGTTTTATTCCATACATGACTAAAAAGTTAGTTGCAGTCCATTAGAATGTAATATGTGAAATGATTTGGTGATTGTTCTGTTGTTTTAAGGCAGCTGTATGAAATGCTAGCATGAAATACTAGTATGAAAAGACAACACCAAGAAATAGGTTTTTTTTTTTCTTGTCTTTCATCCAGATCCTCAACTGTAGGCACAACAGTTAACAAGCCAGACTAACAAGTGCTATGTATTAGCAACATTTTAAATGTACTATATATAGGTACATTAGACCAGGACTGGCTGCTCCAATTGTGCAGGCTTGTATGAACAAGCAGAAGACCTCTGCATGAATATAATTTTGTTCCAGCAGTGAGGGGACATAGAATATACCATTTTTGTATCCCAGTTGTTCTCTAGTAATTCTAAATAAGCTATTAAATAACTGTGTTTATTTATGTGGAGATCAAGAAGGCTTACAAAAAAAAGTTATTTTAAAACAAGAATTTAGAGCACGGTGAAAGGATAAATGAGTGAGAAGAAGCTGAAATGATTAGTTACTTTTGCTTTCATTTTAGAGAAGAAGTGAATGAGAAGCTTCGAGACACTGCAGATGGTACCTTTTTGGTACGAGATGCTTCAACCAAAATGCATGGGGACTACACGCTTACACTAAGGTAAGACAGTTACAGCAGGTCTGTAATACCTTAAGTAAAATGCAATACTGCCTTTAAAATACCACGTTCTTTCGGAAATAGTAGTAGAAGTACGCCTAACTTTTCAACAAACTTTACTTGCAGGAAAGGAGGAAATAACAAATTAATCAAAATATTTCACCGAGATGGGAAATACGGCTTTTCTGACCCGTTAACTTTCAACTCTGTGGTTGAGCTAATAAACCACTACAGGAATGAATCTCTAGCCCAGTACAATCCTAAACTGGATGTAAAATTACTGTATCCAGTGTCTAAGTACCAGCAGGTAATTCAGTCTATCTTCTTTGTGTTCCACTTAATTACAAAGAAATTATCGCAGACTGGGGAGACATTTATTACAAAGAATTTCAGCTCTGTTAATATTTGAAAAAATAAAGTGGGTATAAAAGTGGATATTTTTGTTTAAAACCAACAGCATAAATTGCATATAAATAATTAAAACTTTAAATACTGCAGAAGCATTATTAGGAAATAAATTTAAGTTACTAAATACCCCACTCAGTGCTGATGAAATATATCATTTTTATTATAAAGCTGCACACTTGCAATGGAAAATTGCTTTTTATTATTTAGTTTTATTTTGACTTGCATATTGTGCATATAATATATCATACCTCTGTATTGATAAAAGAGATGTCACTTTTACCATATAAATATCTGGGCATTTTTAAGCAGTCTGGAAATCTGTGCAATGTATTGTTGTTTTTTTTTTTTTTTACCAAATATCTTTTCTTCTGTTCACCATCCCAGGATCAAGTGGTAAAAGAGGACAGCATTGAAGCAGTGGGGAAGAAATTACATGAATATAATACCCAGTTCCAAGAAAAAAGCCGAGAATATGACCGACTCTATGAAGACTACACAAGAACATCTCAGGTAAAATAGATTTGAAACCAAAAGGGGAATGGAAGTCTAATGTGGATTTAGAAGACTGTTATTTAAATTCATGTTGCTATTTTCTTCCTTCCTCCTCCTTCCTTCCACCATGACTACAATTGCCCAAAAGAGGAAAACGTACCTTATGTGCTTGCTCAGTATAGTGGAATTGCTTACTCATGTTTTAACAGTCACCACCTACAACCTAACTCTGTGCTCAAGACCGACACGCACATCCAAAGCAAGCACCTTGATTTACAAACACATCTGCATACTGGCCTCATCAGGGCTAGTAATACTAGTAATACTTTAATACTAGTTTTGGAAAGGTCTGGTTTCACTGATGCAGAGTGGAGTGATGACATGTAGATACCCTGCAGGGATGAAAAGCTCCCACTGTCCTTCTTTCATCTTATCCAATTATTAGCCAAGTCTTGAGGTTTTGGTGAATTTGTGCCGTTTTACACCCCTAGAATCAAGACTGCTCCTTAAAGTAAACAGAAAATATGCCTGAAAGTAATTGAAGAAAGGTGGAGGTGTGCAGGCAATTCGAACTTAATTGTTTCAAAGACTTAGCCCTGGACTAGCCATGCAGGGGCAGGAAGATGGACTAAATGACCTCTGGAGACCAGTCCACCCCAGTAACTTAAAATTTTATTTCAGAGAGCCAACTATACTTCTAAGGACATTAGATGGTACAAAGGGCAAAGTGCATTGCCATAAGGCTAATCTTCAAAAAATTATTTATAAAAAACTTATTTATACAAAAGAGAGCTTGTAGCTAACTCTTTGTCTAGCAGTTTTTCTTTCCTGGAAAGCCTCATCATGGTTGTCTTTTGCAGAGGCCTGTTTCCTCTGTTTTGTAAAGCTCTGCAGACAGGATGCATTCTGGTAATGGGGTATTGAAGTCATTCTGTTAGAATATACTGAAATGTCTCCATGATACAAGCCAATAAATCATCCGCTCTGTTTGATAACAACTGTAATTTAAACAACTATTTTATTTTCAGGAAATTCAAATGAAAAGAACAGCTATTGAAGCATTTAATGAAACAATAAAAATATTTGAAGAGCAGTGCCAGACGCAGGAGAGATACAGTAAGGAATACATTGAAAAATTTAAACGTGAAGGAAACGAAAAAGAAATACAAAGGTCAGTATGTGTATTTCAAATTGTATGATTCTGAAGAAAGAAATAATGCCAAGTATAAATCTGCCTAAAATTAAAGCAAGATGTCAAGGTTAAAGTTGTTCAGTTGTAAGCAAAGCAAACTTCAAATGGGGTTGATGTGAACTTGTGAAGCATGAAGCTACATTTAGAGAAATAATCTGTTCTCTTAAAAGTCTACATGAGAAAATAGCAGACATAAAGTTATGAATAAGACGTTATCAGAGTATAACATACCACATTGTTCCATTCAGAATTATGCACAACTATGAAAAACTGAAGTCTCGAATAAGTGAAATTGTGGACAGCAGGCGTAGATTAGAAGAGGACTTAAAGAAGCAAGCCGCTGAATATAGAGAGATAGACAAGCGTATGAACAGCATTAAGCCAGACCTCATACAGCTGAGGAAGACAAGAGACCAGTACTTGATGTAAGTATCATTATGAATTCACAAATGTATACATATATATAAACATATATATAATAATGTGATATAATAACAGTATAATATGATAATAATATAATACAAATATATTTATTTATTGGCATCAAACTTCTGAAACTAATAATTAATTTTATTTGGTATTATTGTCCAGGTGGCTGACTCAGAAAGGTGTTCGGCAAAAGAAGCTAAATGAATGGCTTGGAAATGAAAATACAGAAGAGTGAGTATTAAGAGATTTAAATATTCCTGTTTTTTCCTATCAGCTTGCACAGAAGTGAGATTGAGCATATTTAATTCTAGATCCATCCAGAGGGAATCTCTTCTAGGTCTCTTGTAACAATGTTCACTGTTAACGCAGGGCAGCCTACATAACCCAAGTATCAGAAAGGATTCCCTCTCACCCCCCTACTCCGCCTTACACACTCAAGGAAGTGTGTAATCAGGTTACTATAGCAAAGCACTGGAACTTAACCTGTGTCTTTATTCTTACTAACAAAATGAAGATTATAAGGTGTTGTTATCTTGGAGGCATGTCATAAATTGTTCAGAAGGTCTCTTAGGCACAGGCAGGCTGTTTCCCAATTACAGATGTTGATACTATGGTGCTATCTAGTATAGTGGTGCCCACATCAGTGTATCACATTGCTATTGAAGGTGATAAAATTGTGCTGAAGAGTGGTCCTTCTCCATTTTTATGGTCTAGTCAGTCTTTCTGGGAAACGGCAGGATAGTATTCTGTCATTTCAGCAATTCAGTTTTAGTATAGGTTCTGGCTGGGGTCTGACAACTAACTGAATATGTTTCACTTCATTCCTGGAGAAAAAAAAAAGGAAAATAAAAGAAAAAAAAAGGCAGCAAAAAGAAAATATAAACCAAATTTTAAACAGAAGCAAACTGCAAAATAGTATCGAAGTGCCTTAAATTCACAGTTAAAAATAGTAAACAGTGAAGAGTGAACAAGTAGAAAAACCAAGTGGTCTGAGTAATATTTGTATCAACATTTTCTGCTTGTGTAGTCTCCTGTGCATGCCTTCTACACTGCCTGGCTGAACATATAGCAAAAGCAGCAGATTGACAATGACTGTTTTCTGGTTTTACATTCTAGTTTTGTCCACATTAGTGGTCTATTTTAATTTGGCCTCATTTACTGAATTTCCTGCTGTTATTCTGGAAATTGTGCGACTGCTGTGGCTGCATTGTTAGAAGAAGGGAATAAAAATGGCATACACATTTTAAAGCCATGTTGTTCACTCAGTCTTAGCACTGCTCAGAGAAGATACAATGGAGAATATGTAGACACTTGTTTCCGCTGGTACTCTCATCAGTTAGACAGAAAGAGCAATGCCAGGCTGTGGTTATAACATAGCATCAAAATAGTAAGTGAAACTGTTTAAAGAAAATCTTCCTTTTCTCTGTCTCTGTGACTCTCCAATCTGTTAAGTGCTCAGGTTTCTGCTGGCAAATTAAACTTTGAGAATTTGACTTTTTCTCTAAAGTACAGCAGAAAAAAATGAGTTTAATAAGCAGCAGTAAAAATAGGAATCTCTTTCTCTAGATGCTGAAAATAGAGCCAAAACTGAATGCATTAGAATTTCTTGCAGGGCAAAGAAATACGATGGGATAAGGGAGCTGGATAGCAGGTCATCGGAAACAAAAGAACCCTTTTTTCCTGAAAAATTAAAATATGTGAAATCGCTGATCTTGGTAGACCACTTTGAGACTCTTCAGAACAACTGATTGTAAGCAGAGAGGCAGAGGCAAAGCTGACAGTGCAGGCTGCTGGGCAAATAGGGAGCTTTGGAACTGTAGAGTATCAAAGTGGTGTCCCCATAGCTGAACCAAAGACATCTTCTTTCACAGTGCATTTAACTCAGATGGTTCTATGAAACTCTGAATTAGCTTTGTAGTTGGTGGCTGTTTTGGTAAAGAAGGTCCTATACTACATGCTTTTTTCATAATCTCGTCAGGAAAGAGAACACTACTATTCCAACCTTTCCACAAAGCCATCTCCACTATGAATAATTTATCTATCTACCTGTACAACTGCTCATAGCTCTCCCAAGCAGCAGATGTAATCAATACATTGCATGATTTTTCACTGCTGACCAAGTGTTCTGATCTTTAGAAATGAAGCTGTCTCAAAATATATTGATTTTGGTGGGCTTGCTGTATACCAAAACAGGGAGCAATGGTAGAAGTGCTGAAATGCTCACAGCAGATTCTGATAGATAAAACAGCATCCTTTTATGTCCATCTTCACATCTACATGAGTATTTTTAAAAGAAACAGGGACCAGAACTTTTATTTCAGTTCAGCAGGTGAAATGTTGTAGTATTACATGGTTTACACCCGTAGTCCTACCAGGGAGACAATCTACTAACCAAATTTTTCCAAGTGATATGAAAGGAGGACTAGCATATTCATGGTTTTTGCTCTGCAACATGTTTTACAAACATCTTTTGTCTTATTTTGACAGCCAATACTCTATGGTAGATGATGATGAAGACTTGCCCCACCATGACGAGAGAACATGGAATGTGGGAAATATCAACAGAAGCCAAGCTGAAAATCTGCTGCGGGGAAAGCGAGATGGAACATTCCTGGTTCGAGAGAGCAGCAAGCAAGGCTGCTATGCCTGCTCAGTTGTGTATGTACCCTAGATGTGAACGATGTAAACATTTGAGGCACCCACCTTGAGCAAGCGGCACATGCACACTTGCACGTGTGTGGATCCCATTAGATCTTTCTGCTTAGAAGCAGACAACAAGTACTGAGGCCATTCTTATTGCCGCTCCATTTTCTACACAGCTCAAACCTGTGCTGCCCCCGCCGATGAGGCTCATTGAAAACAAGGGAAAGTAGAGCATGGAGTAACTCATTTATCTACAGCTACTAAGTCTTGCCTAACTCCTGCATCCTTAAGCTCACACAACACCTGGGAATTTGGGTTAAACCTAGGCTGTTACCATTTTCCCACCACAGAAGACTATAGAAGGAATCCTATGTAGTGACTAGCATTTTAATATTTATTGCCAGTACCTTATTTTCTAGCTTAATTTTACTCTACTGACAAACTAAAAACTGTGGTTTTGTTTGTTTGTTTTTTTCTTCTTTAGGGTGGATGGAGAAGTTAAGCACTGTGTGATAAACAAAACACCTACTGGGTATGGATTTGCAGAGCCATATAACTTGTACAACTCTCTCAAAGAACTGGTGCTACATTATCAACACACATCACTTGTGCAGCACAATGACTCTCTCAATGTCACACTAGCCTACCCAGTATATGCACAGCAGAGGCGATGAAGATCTTAATACTCTGGGTGTTTGGTTTTTTTCTAAAGAAAAGATTTGACAACATTGAGGCCTCTGGAGAGAGCAGGCTCCTTTCAGCCTTACTCAAGAATTTGAGCTGCAGTGTCAAAGCTATCTGTCTTCAGATGGGACTAGAGCTTTCCTTCACAACTGCAGTCGGAAAGATCACAGTATTAAGCTGTGAACGTATGTTTCTAATCTGAAGTGCTTTTTTTAAATTGAGAAAAGAAAAACACAAGAGAGAGAAATCCTAACCTGATCTCCCTGCAGGGACATAGAGGCCTTTAACCATGGTGCTTGTTTACGACCACTTCTGAAGCTTTACCAGCTAGAACGTTGGATTCTGCAGACACAAGGTGTAAGAGGTCTTTGTCATTTGGTTATTGGAATTTCTTGGTCACAACCTGGCTTGGATTTGGTGTTGCTGCACTCAGTGGATCCAGACACACAGCATTGTGGATTTTTTGGTTTCTGGTGAATGATATGTAGCAGAATGGCACTTTCATTTATAAGGGACACTTTAAAAGGACTTCAGTTACAGTATGTTGTTTGGAGGAATTGTAATAGTGAAGTGCCAGGAAGTGTTTTGCTTAGACATTTAAAAATCCTGTTTTAAGAATTTATTTAAGACTGAAGAAAACAGGACTTTCAATGGCATACAGTCTTTAATAATGTACATATTGGATGACTAACTATCATTGATGGAAACTATCAATACCAAACTGCTTCTCTTTTCCCCTTTGTGTTTGCTGAAAGCTGAATTCTTAGACCATGCTATGCAATACTGAATTTTCTTTAGGCTGTAGTCTTCTCTTGAGCATGTCTACAGGTTAAGCTTGTTTTTCTTTCTTCTTTACTTGCCTTCTTTTTTCTTTCTTTCTTTTGCCTGAAAATACTTTTCTTGATGATTATTTTTTGTTATTCTTTTGACGTTTTCTGGTGTTGTTTTTTTTTTTGATGTACAGGAAGCCAGCAAGAGTTGGCTTCAGAATTAAAACTATGAAATATTTTACAATTTTCTTTGTATAGAATATTGAGCTACTAGCTCAAAGTTTAAAAAGTTCATCCTTTTTTTTTTGACTAAATATTTTGTTGGGCAGTGCCTGATAAGCTTCAAAGCTGCTTTATTCAATAAAAATATATGAACATTACAAAATATCATTGAGTCCAACAATATTGTTTCAGAGATACCTTTAGAGTACGGTACCTTGCTATGTTTGCTTTTGAAGCATTTTGAACTTCTGTCATGATTGTCTTTGTATTTGAAAGATGAAAAATTGTGTATCCTTCTCTGATAATGACTGCAGAAAAACAGGAAAATTTAGCTACTGGAGTAGATAGGTTGGATTTCAGAATGAATCCACACTTCACAGTAAATAAATGACATCTTGACCTACTGTGGCAGAATTTTTGTCAGCATGTCAAGGTATTTTCATTTCATATGAAGGAAGTTTCTCTAAACTGTTGCCTGGATTTGTTTATCATACTAGTATTTTTAAAGAAATCTCCCACCTGTACTCAGAACAATTGGATACAACGTAGGGCTAAATAAGACTGGAAAACCTCTGTTCTGAAAAATGATTAGGCTTTCATAGTTAACAGTTTGGGTTTATTTTCATAAGTTTGTAGACTGAGGGAGTATCAAAGTGAACATTTTCATAGTTTCAGGCACTAGAGACTTACAGAATTATGGTTTGTTTAAAGGAAACAAATACATGAATCCCACTAAAGCAAACTTACTAGTAATTCTGGGACAATTCACTGTGGGTGGCTTGCAGTGGTTATTGTTATTATATATTTTTTGCCATGACCATTGCGGAAATTCGTGCATTGCAAATTGATAAAGTAATGAAGTTCACATAAATATTGGACAAGTTTTGACTAAGTTAAGATGAATTTATTCTTCCCCAAAGATGCACAGGGAAAACCCATTACTATTTAACGGACTTACACATGATCAAAAGAGTAGGTCCCATGGAGCTGTCTCATAACAACTCTGCTTTAGAGATACATGTATTTTGATTCCAAGCATTCAGTACTTACTAAGCTTTTGAAAATAATGAGGAATTTGCCAGTCTCCAGTAGTTTTTATATTATCTTTTAATTTTTACATTATCCCTTCATTTCTGAGACTGTAAAGCTTTTTTTTTCTTTAATTATGTGGATTTTGTGCTTTTTTGGTGGGTTGTCTTTGCTTTCCTATAGATGTATTTTCTCTCTAGAATCTATATCAGGAAACAAGATACAACCAACAAAAATGTTTCAGGATAGTCATCATTTTCAAAATTATTCTGATTTTTTTATTTTCTAAATAGAAGTTTAGCCTTCATCCCTTCCATTCCTCATTCCACCCTCCTTTCAGGCCTCTCAGAATAGGACCATTTAAATTTGGTTTTCTAATAACTGGTTTTTACTATGAAAAGCAACAATTACTCTAGCATGACAGTCATACTACTGGGCTTGACATTACAAATTAGCTCAATATACAACAATTTAACACTTGTAGCAATCCAAGGTATTCTTCAGACATATATTAATTTTTGAATGTTAAATACTTTAAGAGTAAAATCGTATTTTTTTCTCTATAAGCAAAATATATGTAATCTGAATGGATGTTTCACTTAGTATTTCTCAAGAAATTTCATCGTAGTTAAGGCATTTGGATCTAATTTTCCTCATATTAAGAAAACCTCTGCTATGTCAGTGGGCCATATCCTTAGCATGCCCAGCCCAGTACGGGATATCATTTGTTCCTGTTGTGCTGTACTACTTCACTTCATCTGTGGTTGTAGCAGAGAAAAAATAGTGTGCGTGCAAATTTGGCACTTGCTTTTATTGCACAAGCAACAATGAGAAATAAGCACTATGTTATGGGGATAAATGCTTTTAGGGCTTCGTTAGGGGAAGTTCTGCCTACACAGGGTCTGTGCAATTCACAAGGATCACTTACGCCCCCAAAGTGGGCATGAGTGGGGTTTCTTTGGTACCTGGGTATTGTGTGGCCTCTGCATTTCCCTCCCTCCTTAATGCACAGAGCTGCATCCTGCCAAAGGCCCTATTCACTGCAGAGTTGTTTGTCCTTAATGTACCATATTGTTCACTCCAGTTTTGATTTGATCTCAGACTAATATATACAGAAAAAAAGCATGTGGATATAACTGAAGAAACGCAATGCTTTTCTGTGTTTCTATTGACGTATACTTTTTCCACCTAATATGATTCAAGGGTGGGAATTGTTTTGGTATTTTTTTTGGTTTGGGGAATTTTTTTATTTTAAATCCCTGAGTTATGCTGCACTGCAGCAGCACTTTTGCAAGGCTTTTGTAAAGTATGAGGCATAACACAGAGAACCAACACCCGCAGGGAAAATTAGGAGCTTCTGATTTCCGTAAGTTGAAATTGGGATTTCCAGTTTTGGGGATATTCATGTGTGCATCAGTGCATATGCGCACACACTTGCTGTGTTTATGTATGAATAGATCTCAGTATAGGTGCATTTTCACCAAACGTGATCATTTTGCTGAATTCAGTAAGTGATATTATTAATTTTGTGTAAAGACACACACATGCACTAGACCTTTGTGGGTGCAGCATGTTTCCAAATACAGTTAGAAGACTGAGTTTCTGTGTTGTTGTTGTTTTTTTCTAAAAAAAGCTTGTCTGTATGGTTCATTTATCTAAAAAAATCTTATCAAACTGTAAAACCAAATCTTAAAATTTTCTATTTGGTGTCAACTGTTCTGTAGTAAAGAAATGGCTTTGTCTTGTAATTGGCAATGAAATAATAATGCTTGGGAAAACATGCAAATGCTTCTAATGGGGAAAACTTCTGCCGATTTTCACACAGTGCTTTTGCTATGCATGGTATTAAGTTGGGAAAGTGAATCCTGATAGTATTTTTTTCAGGGTCACTTTAGAAATGGGCAGCACAAAGCACAATGCCTCCCATAGGACAAGGTTCCAAAATACAACATTTTATGTAGAATCATGTTGTATTTACTGCAGTGGAAAACTAAACTGGACTGGAGGAGTGGGTAACGTTACATTGCACTTGTCCTAATGAGACTGCATTAGCTGCCCAAGATGCTGCTATTTTTTTTTATTATTATTATTGTTTTTAAAAATAAAGCTCTGTTCTGTTAAATGTCTTTAAAACATTAAGATTACTTTGTTTTAAAATGGTCTTTGAGGAGGTGAAGGGTAAAGTGGGTTGTAAATTGCCTTCACAAGGCAACAGTGAAAACATGCCTCCTTGAAATTTTGTTCAAGCTATAGAGTTGATGGAGCTGTGTCTTGTTTTTAAGTTGCTTTAAAAATTGTAATAAGTCTTCAAGCAGAATAAAGGTTGTTTTGAAACTGCATTTCAGTTTCTGAGGCTTCAGTGAGGACTGAGAAGTCCATTTACCAGAATCCTTTGCTGATGCTTCCTGTCTCTATATGTGAACTACTTCGAAAATGAGACCCAAGTGTTCGTATTATTAGAGGGAACTAGGGAGAAAATGATTTCAGCTTACTCTCAGCCACCCTATGGACTGAACTGAATGAAGTAGCTGACTAGCTCCAAAATAGTCTTGTACCAAATTGTGCCAAAATGACAGTTCTGCTAATCTTAGATGCATTGCTTTTGCAAGAGTATGTTTTATACTGCAGATGAAGTGCTGTTTCATCTGAAATTAGAATGAGTTTTATCATTGATTTTCATGAAGCCAGCCTGTCAACCTTTGTAGCCAGAGGTAATTTACCAGCTTCACGACTACCCCTGACAGTGAAAACCAAGGTACCAATGAAGAAGAGGGAGAATGGAGAGGCTGATCGGGCAAGGCTGATTCCGAGCATTGTCTTCTTTCACACATTGGTGGCATACAGTATTTTAACATTTCAGGCGCATCCATATCTTGCCCCAGGAGAGGTCCTCCAAGGAAGCCAGCCAGTCCCTCTAAAAGCAGAAAGAGATTCCTGTTCACAAGGTTTCCATTCCAAAATCTGCCCACGTGTTGCTCACTGTAGTCACATAATACACCCAGATTGAGGTACCTAGGTACCACAGGCTTGAAGTAATTACTAAAAATTACGTCATCACTGGCCTTACAGTTTCTCACAAGAAGCACAGACTGAAGGCTATTACAATATTTTTAGTTCACTTGATAGAAAGTGGGGTTAGATCTCTGATTAACATATGCATTGCAGTTCTTCTCAATTAGTAAGCTGATTCTTTTAAATAGACACTACGTTTATCTTGTTCCTGCTCTCAGAGCATATGCTAAGCAACACAAGGTCCTGTAGCCAGAGAGGTCTACATCTAAAAATACAGTTATGGTCATGAATCACACATCTTCCATCATCAGCTACTGAGAGAAATTATGATTGATTGATCATAATCTGCAGAAATCCACGGACCAGCGGCTTTCTGGCCTGTATCATACATTGTATAGAAATCACACTTGGCAGACTGGAAAAAAATAGTTTGCAAAAATGTCATTCTATTTTTGTTGTCTGCAGACAAATACACTCCTACTTTTTCTCTCTGCTTTCTTCCTGAGGCTTGATGGCCATTTTTCATAAGGAATGTGAAAAACTGCTTGAATCTATCTGTGCAGCTACACGTGGGTGATTTTTTTTTAAAGGCTTAGGAATACTTTTCATCCTCTTTTTCTCATGGAGCTGCTTGACTCACGTGAAGTCCTGTGCATGAGTAACTTCTCATGGGCCCCTTTGAGTAAAAATGGAAGAGGATATTTTAGACTTCTTGCTGTGGGCTATTACAAGCCCTACTGAAGGGACAGGCAATGCCCCCTCCCCACACTGGTGGAACACAGGACAAGTGCTGGCACCCCTCTGCTGCCTGTGGGGAGCCAGGCACAAAATGGCTGGCAAGGCCTTGCTATGCCTTGAGGGCTACCCAGAATGGCGGCCCTCCTTTACACTCCTGCAGGGAAGGCCCCTCTGGTTTTCAGGAGTCCTCTGAGGGACCCTGACAGCCATGGGGTGTATTAGCATGTTCCTGGAGAAGATTACATTTCAGAGACACCCAACACATAGCACAACAGCCCACCATGTCCCACCAAGCCCAAAGAGCCCACCTCTGCCTCCACCTGCGAGATGTGGCAGCCACCTTCCTCTTCCTCCCCTCCATGTTCTGTACATCCAAAGCTGAGACTGGCCCCAGCCAGCATGGCGGCAAGGCCAGCACCTATGCAGGGGCCCTTGTTTAGAGGGTGGAAACTAAGGAAATTGTAAATGGTGGGGTCCTGCCCACACCACAGGCTGGAAATGAGGCAAAAAACAACTCATTCTGCTTTGCCTTCAGGGACATGGAGTCAGACACACTTTCCAGTCAGACCTGGGTTGTACAAAAGGCACAGAGCTTTTCCTTAATGCATTTGAAAAAAAAAGCATTAACTGTGGGAGCTGTGCTGAGAACATGGTTCTGGTGTGTCTTTCTTTTTCTTTTTCTTTTTCTTTTTCTTTTTCTTTTTCTTTTTCTTTTTCTTTTTCTTTTTCTTTTTCTTTTTCTTTTTCTTTTTCTTTTTCTTTTTCTTTTAAGTCTCACTGAGGACCTATGTCCTCAAATACACAGACTGCCAAAAATAGAAGCTCTGTAGGGACTTCTTGGGTAAACAGGTATCAATCAATCAGCAGCTATTCAAACTTTGGATAATCTTTGTGGGGACCAGTACTTTAACCTCTGAACAGCAATCAGATGACCAGAAACGTCCTGATAATTCTTTGAAAAAGCAGCATTTTTATCCACGGCTGTGCCAGGCTCTATTCCCTCCCCGAACACTATTACATGAATATATCTTGTCACTCCATTCTTTCTAGCACGAAGAAATCACCCTTGCATACTAAGAAAGGAGTTTAAGCCACCAATTTAAACATGTGCAAATATTGATAGAAGAAAAATTTAACAGGTAACACACAAAAGGATCTAAAATCTGCTCTCCTCAGGTCCTTGAACAAACAATATTGACAAAACCAGGCATGAATATAGTTTTCAGATGATGATTTCACTTTCATATGTCTGATATTCCTAAATCCTTAGAAAACTCTAGCCTGAGAAGAAACATAGTGAGTTCACTCCTGAGAACATTTCTTCTTCCATAAATGTTTATTTCCTTACCCAGTTTACTTTTTTTTTTTCTTCCCCACTAATCTTGTTCTTGGTGTAAAACAAATGTTCTATGAAAGGTGCTAGCTAGATTAATCTTTCTTCCCTCTTTTCTACATCTGGCAGCCACCCTACATACTTCAGCAGATTTCTCCACAGGGTATTGGGTAGAAGAGCCATGCAGAGTCCATATTTCGTGACCTGTCTGAAGGGAAATGTGTGGCTGGTTTGTGTGGCAGGGTGGTACACCACACTTACCTGTCCAGTGCTTCATACTGATGATGGTTTTCATTGTGCCCTCTGGCCTATTACTTTACCAATCTAAAAGACAGGTAAAGCAGCTCTTAGCAGCTTGTACATTGTGAAGCTGGATGGGAGTAAAGACCTGAGAGAGCATGATATGAAAATATGATAGGAATGCAAGTCTAGCAGCTGTAGCCAGCCACACCATATTAGAAGGCAGATGCGAAGGAACCAGCCTTGTGCCTCTCACCATGTCCTCTGGGCAGGATGCCAACGGCACTGTGCTGGGGCACAGATGCTTTTCACCTTCCCTTTCAAATCCATGCAGGATTATTTTTCTGTGGGCTGAAGGCTGCCACTTAAAAACAGTGGCAAATTTGCATGCTCATGCAACTTGCAGCTCTCCCTCTGGCTCTTCTCTGTTTCAGGAAGGCATGGAGGTTGAACATTTTGAGGTGGGATTCATCTCTAATTTTAAGCACCTAAAAGAAAGACTTGTCATCAAAGCCATCTGGCAAAGCTCTCTTCATAGAGAGAGACAGGCAATTCCCAAGGGTGATTCACCCCACCTACCTCAGGCTCTATTCTTAGGCTGTGGTGAATCATGCTCTGGAGTCACTCCATTGACTGGAGGGGGAGCCCAGGCAAATGGGTGACGTGAGAGATGCAGCTTGGAGGCGGCTAAAGTTAGATGAACTCAATCTCTTCTCTGCTGGTAGGCAGCTCAGTTTCAATCTTTCCAGTACCAGCTGTGGTATCTTCTGCTCTTAGGCGTAATGATAAGGAACAATTAATTTGGGATGAGAAGTTCAGTTGGTTTTCAGAATTAGGGTCTTTCATAATAATTGTGAAGGTAACAGGGTCAAAACCATGCTGGGCAGCGTCCTCCTTAATGCTGGGTTCCACACAGAGGAAGGTGGATGAGCAGTAATGCCAGGATACTGTCAGCTTCTCTGCCAGATCCAGAGCAAGCCCTGACACTGCCTCAGCCCTGGCTTACTGAGGCCTGCCCTTGGCACCCTCAGGCCCAACTGACCGCCAGTCTGCCTGAAAGCCGGAGACCTATCTTCTGCAGAATCATTTGATCTCTTGCCAGCCATGTGATCAGCTGAAAAGGCATGGATGGAGATGCTGCTGGTTTTTCCAAGTGAGATCAGTTTGTTAGTCACCATATTTGCATTTCCTTTCTTATCCAGGGGAAACTTATGGAACTTGATGATCTTTCCTTCCATTTGATCCACAGCCAGGATCACAGGGTGGGATATTTTGACAAGAAAACTAAGATAGGAATGACTTCAGGCAAGTTACTTCCCAGGCATGCTGAGCTCTGCAGCAAGGCAGGAGAGCTGGTGGGATTCCCCATTCATCTACTATATAGAAAAATTGAGAAGACAGCAGGCTCTATGGTATTTTTTTGGGCTGTAGCACTACAGGCATGCATGCCCCAGTTGAGTTAAACCAAACCTTTCATCAGCAAATGATCTGCCAAGGAAGTTCTGGCATAGAGAGTGTCCCTGTCCAGTGAAATGGGAGACATGGCCTTGCAGAGCCCCATGGGTTTAAGCAGGTGAAGTGACATGTGGGATTATGTTCTGAGGCAGGAACAACATTTGGGAAAGAAGCTTCAGGAGACTTGAGATGAAAGAGGAGAAGCTGTTATGCAAACTGCTGTTGTTCTACTGATAACAGGCAATGTAAACAAGAAAGTCCTGGATTGTCAGGCAACCCATGAGCACCAGGAGTCCTCAGGGCATTTGAACAAGACCCTCAGAATGGGTTCACAGCATTGCACCTGTTTATGGTAAGCACTTAAGGTTTCTGGACAAGAGAACCATCCTGCATGAGGACAGACTGAGCTGGCAGGTGAATACGTCTACACAGCCACCTTCCTGCAGGGCTGTGAGTATTTCAGAGGGAGAGAGAGAATAAAGTGATTTAAAAAATGCCAACTGGTACACAAAGACACACAACTAAATGACGTTGCTGTTTTAAAATGTCTTGATGTGTCTCACTACTAACACCATTACTGAAACCGAAATCTTGTCATGGTCAATTTCCTGCAGTATTCCTGGCAGGCACAGCCATGCAAGACCTCGCCTTGGAGAAAATGCCTCTTATCTGGCTGGGCCACATGGGCTTCCAGCAGGGTGCGGCCAGGGGCTGGGCTCACGCTGTCGTCTGTTAGAGCAAGGCACTCACAAAGGCGCTTGTGCACACTCTTGGCTTGCTCTGTGTAACAGCTCCTCGGTAATGCTGGTTCAAAATAGCTGATTTCAGAAGAGGGGAGGGAATTGCCATTAATGTCCTGGTAAGAACTTGTTTTCACAAGAATCTTCCTTTGCTGTCACATGCAGAAGAGCACACCCTCTAACAGGACGCTTCACGAGAGCTCCTGTTATTGATTATAACTGGGGAATGCGGTGTCTGTGGCAACTCAAAAACGTGGTTTTTTCCCCCCTTGCTTTTTAGAACATCTATACCAATGTGAATGTGCATGCTCCCTCCGCATGTCTACGCTGCAGACACTGCGACCGCAGGACCTGTGGGCACACCTGGGCGTGCTTGGCATTACGTGGCTAAACACAACCAATACCATGGCCTTGGCTCTGAAGACAAGCTGACTACTTGAGTACATAATCAGCTTCTTAGCCAGGCTGCACCAATGAACGGTCCTCATTTCAAAACGCTACCCTCCCCACGTTTTCAAATTTCGTTTGTCCATTGAAAATGGTGTAAAATTAGTGAAAAACTGTAAAAAAAAAAAAAAAAAAAAAAAAGTGTAAAATTGGTGTAAAATTAGTGAAAAGCGGCAACTGCCCCAGGCTTTGTAAGAAGCCTAGGAAATCCATGCTTCTGTAAAGTAACCATGCTGTGCAAGTGAAACTGACTGCTGTAGGAGTTTCCCAGAAAAGATGTTCTGGATCTTGGAAAGTGAACCTACTACAACTCTATCACTGTGTCCCATCCTTCTTGCAAGTATCTGGAATTTCTTGATCAGGTTTTCGTGCTTCATCTCCAACCAAAAGCAAAGAGTAGTGTCTTTTTGACTGTATTCAAATCTTAATATTCCAGACACTCACAGGGGAACTAGCCAAAGCAGACCAAAGCTGTTCCCCGCATGCACATGCACAGACACCTAGGTTGTGTTCTGTGGCAGTGAGGCTGCAAGGGAACATAGTAGTTAACTTTTGCCCTCGTTCACAATCAGAACACACCTGAAGAACATTCTCAAACTCAGAAACTCAAAATAGTACTGCCGTATTTGGTGATATGTATATAGCCCTTGCTTTATGTATACCCACGTCTATGAAAAAAATAAAAATAAAAATGTATGGTTTCTTCTTTGTGCTGCTACCTTCAAAACTTTTTAGATTAAAAAAAATAATCAAAAGAAGCTAGGCAGATGGCTTCTTCTGATTTTTTTCTTAATGTCAGCTCTATCTCTACAGTCATGAAGCTGAACTAGCTGACTGTAGGCTCCCCACCAAAAAATAGTGGGTACATGTGGCTATCAGTCCCAGCAGATACTTTATATCTGATGTCTCTCTGCAAGCTTTCACCTCTGTAGCAGCTTCTGAAGCAAACCTGGCTCTGGAGTTTTGAGAACTGGCTCCCACTGAGAGAGAGGGACTGTGAGATATGTTGGGGAAAAAAAAAAAAAAAAAAAAAGAGAAAAAAAAAAGAAGAAAAAGCTTTTCTTCCAACATTTTCCTGAGCTGCCAGTTTTCAGAGGATCAAATTCCTAGACCTATGTGAATGCAAGGGGAAGGAGACAAGGTGCACAAATATGACAACATTGTTACTGATTAGCTTTTCTATTCAAACAGTCATCTAAAACCTTGGGTTTATTTATCTTTTTAATTTTGCTCTACAGATCATTAAGAGCCTAATTTTCCAGCCCAGCATCTTTATCAGTACAAAGTTATTGGTGTATTTGTTAGTACTGACACATTTGATAATACATAGCTACATTCTTGTGTCAGATAAATGGCCCACTCTGCAATGGGATGCTGTCATTCTCCATCCCTTCCTAACAAATAATCTAATCTTGGCCCTTGAAAGAGGCCAGGAATGTAAGGCTCAGCATGCACATACTATGGTTGATCAAGGATAGTTCAGCAAGGACAGTTCTCCTTAAAAACACTGACTTGTTTGATATGAAACCCTGACAAGAATTATCATTTCAGCAGACCTTCTCCAGCGTTCAAAATGAAAGGCAGGACTCCATTTTCCATCTAATACAGCATGTTGGCCAACAGCGATCATGCTTGCTGTTGCTTAGCATATGTGAGCTTTAGGAGACTCTCCATTGAGCACTGGCTAAAGTCGGACATCAGGCATCCTAGGTGAATGCTTCCTCCACCGGACTAAAGAATTAGCTTCAATCCACTGGTGGTTTGACTCTGCATGAACAAAAATATTCACTGAGATTAAAAATAAATAAATAAATAAATAAATAAATAAAATTTAATAAGCCCAGTCATTATGGTACTCACCAGAAGCGAGTGAAGACTGAGTTCACGTCCTTACTTCAATGGTTAACCCATGTACGCAGCATCAAGCTTCTTGAAAACTGAACAGACTCAAGCTGAGATAGGTAATTGTGTAGCAGTAAAGATAGTGTTGTTTTTCCTCTAAGCAGTTTGATTTCATGGTCCTTTACTGAGTATTACAGCTCAGGAAGTGACATCTAGATCAGAACTACTTTTAGGTCAACATTCACCTTTCAAGGCCTAATTGGTCTGTGATGTGAGTCTGGCTTGGGATTCTAAAAGACCAAAGTCTGGGAGGATTTTCAGCCATGAAAAACCATCTCATGCATTTACAGAAATCACAGACTCTGCTTTGAACAGATACAACTTAAAAACAGAGCAGGAAACCAAACCCATCCAGATCTGACTGTAACACAGAAACCAGACTGGACTGGTGTTTTCATAACTGTACTTTATCCACCCAGATCTCAAAGGTATGTTAGATCTTCATTTTTATTTTGGCTCATTTTTACTGAAAAGTTCAATATTGCCTAGCTTTTTGGATCAGAAAAAAAGGAGCATTTGAACACAGCAGCAATGAAAACACCAATAAATGTCTTAGAAGCTTTTATGTCTCTAAAAACATGCCACAACTTAACTAACTTTTAACTAATTGGAAGTTGCAAAACAGAAAAGAAAGACCCTTGGGTCTTCTGTTTCAAATCCCCTCCTTCCAGCATACTCTAACCCCAGTACAAATTTATGTGAACTAGAAATGGACTAATATACATGATGGGGCAGCATGTGCCTAAAATCTCTTTAGGTTCACTGACTCATCTAATCCCAGCACAAGAATCTCACCAGAATTATCTCCAGTTCCTATGGATGGATTTGGCTGGCATTCAGGTTTGTCGCTCACTGATTAGCCCACCCCTACTTGCTAAGCTAAAATATTTTAAAATTGTTTCTGCTTTCTTTACCAATCTTGCTAAATGCAAAAGAAATCATTGTTCTGGCCTCCTAGTCTTGAAGGCATACGTAGCCCAGAATAGGAGAGTTTTCTCCTATCATTTACATGGGAGCAGAAGCATAAAAATCCTGAGGGGGTAATAGAATTATACCAAGGGTATACATTAAAGAAAGTTAAGTGAAAGAAGAGTCACATTAAAACTTCTCTCAAATAATCCCTTTTGGAGGGCACTGAAGGAACAGCTGTTTAAATGCTGTTCAACCAGCAAAATGGTGATCATATCCATGAGGCAATTTATTTGACAACTTTTTCAATAATTTATCTAGTACTGATGATATTGCATTTGTAAGTGAGGAAGTGTAAATTATCAGCCTCATTTAGTTGTGCTGCCACAAGCTCCCATGGAGAGTTTTTGTACTGGTGTTATAGAAATCTGTTCCCTTTGTGTGCCTAACTGCATGCACCCAGTGCATCTGAGTGGTACTTCCAGTGGAAAATCACAGAATCACGGAATCACAGAATCCTCTAGGTTGGAAGAGACCTCCAAGATCATCTAGTCCAATCTCTGTCCTAACACTAACAAGTCCTCCACTAAACCATACCACTAAGGGCTACATCTAAACGTCTTTTAAAGACCTCCAGGGATGGCGACTCAACCACCTCCCTGGGCAGCCCATTCCAATGCCTAAAAATAGAACTTGCATCTCCCAGTTAGAGAGCCTGATAATTCTTACAGATGCCTGAGTTTCTTGATCTCTTTGTCCATTGTATTGGAGCTATAAACTTTGATTAAATATTGTTCTCACAGTGATGTCCTTAGCTTTTGGGTTTGGGGACTTTTTAATTTTTTTTTTAACATTCTTCTGCATGTTCATTTTTCTGTCTGAAAAATCAGCTCGGGGCATGGAGGCACAGTGCAAACTGGCAGTCTGATCGGATGCTTGGTTTGCCTTGTCATCAGCAGTCACTTTCAGGGTAGGACAAACAGTTGATATGAAAGCACATTCAGTGAGTCTGGAGAAAAGAAGAAAAGATATGCTTGTGGTTGTCACCTGATTGTCAATCAGGAAGGTTCATCTCTTTCTGTTGCTGTTTCATTGTTCAGACAACTGGGAGTCGGCAGGGAGGAAGCAGTTTCTTCGTTAGTGGTAAGGGCAAAGGGAGGTGTACATTTCCTCTTCTAAAACTGCAATGTATAAAGGGTTGGGTTTTTTTCTTACTTTCTTTCTTTTTTAATTGTAGACAGGTATATAGGACAAGTCAATAACTGCGACTGCCGTAGCGCAGAAGTCCTGTACCTACCTATTTTTCTCATGTTGGCAATGGAGATTCACACCTCAGCCTGTTGCTTTATCACACAATAATCTGTGAGAAGCCTTTATATAAGGCCCAGCCCAAAGAAGAGTGATTCAGAATTTGGTAAGCAACTTGGCTGTTTCAGCATAGTGGAAATCTTAGATTACACGTGGTTGTGGTCTCCCTCATCTTGAAAAGCAGATAATAAAACTAGCAAAGCTACCAAAATAGGATGACAAAGGTGGCTGAAGGTGTGTACTGGCTTCACAGAGTGGGGAGATTATCTGGACTGCTATAC